>NC_048298.1:61865527-61899671 GCF_013100865.1 Trachemys scripta elegans
CCCGCCCCCCCCCCCCCCCCCCCCCCCGGACCAGTGGCCAGGACCTGGGCAGTGTGAGTGCCACTGAAAATCAGCTTGCGTGCTGCCTTTGGCACGCGTGCCATAGGTTGCCTACCCCTGGTCTAAAGGCATCTCTCTGCATTGTTTGGATTGGGCTCTGAATTATTATCAGGGTTTCCCATCCTAATTCTGTGGTTTTTGTGCATCTGAATCCCACTTGGCTCTGTAAATGCAGTCTGAGCTTCAATTTAATGTAAATTATTAAGCCACTGCTACCACCAGAGAAAGATGAGAGTGTGTCAGCACTGAGACTGTAATGTAATTTATATCAAATTCAAGCAAACATTTTAATATTTAAATAATATGATGGATGACATCCATCTGGTTTGAAGTCTAGATCCGATCATGTACAACAGCACTAGTCTAGTCCTCCACTAGCGCTGCCTGCTGATGCTAATGACTGCTCATTAGGATTGTATCCATGAACAGATTTTGTTACTGGTTCCCCAGCAGAGAACAGGGTGATGGGGCTGAAAAGTGTTTACCTTTGGTCATTCACTATTGTTTGCCTCAAATCCCACAGTGTACATTGCTGCCTGTGGGCTTGCTGTGATTAAGCTAATTTTGGAACAGCCATGTTCCTTCATAGCCATGCTACAGGATGAGAACAGTATTTCCACTAAGAGCAATATGTACAGAAATACAGGTAGCTAGTTGGTTAAACTTGTGTTACACAGTGGTGTATTTGTTGTGGATTTGATGGTAGTTCAGTATAATTTTAAAGACAGCCAGTGATATAGGTCACTTTCCTTCTCTTCATTCAGCAGATTTGTGTAAGTCAGTGTAGCAGATTGTCAATTTGCACATCTCTGCAGCAGGCCAATTCTTTTTTTTTTTTTTTTTTTAACTATGTCACCATGTGGAGTCAACCACTGAACCTATGTGCAGAATGGTTGTTGTATAGGGTTACCATACGTCCGTTTTTTCCCGGACATGTCCGGCTTTTCGGCAATCAAACCCCCGTCCGGGGGGAATTGCCAAAAAGCCCAACATGTCCGAGAAAATGCCGGCCAGGCACTTCCCCTCCCGCGGCGGCTCTGCTCCTCCCCTGACTCCTCGGCTCTGTTTAAGAGCCGAGCTGCCCGAGCGCTATGGGCTTCAGGCAGCCCCCTTGCCTCCAGACCCCAGCCGCCGGCCGGGCACTACCCCTCCCGGGCGCCGGCAGTGCAGGGTCCGGAGGCATGGGGGCTGCCCGAAGCAGGTAGCGCTCGGGCAGCCTGGCTCTTAAACAGAGCCGAAGAGTCAAGGGAGGAGCAGAGCCTCCGGCCGCGGCGGCTCTGCTCCTCCCCTGACTCTTCGGCTCTGTTTAAGAGCTGAGCGCTATGGGCTTTGGGCAGCCCCCATGCCTCCAGACCCTGCGCTGCCGGAGCCCGGGAGGGGAAGCCCCCAGCTGGGCGCTTCCCCTCCCGGGCTCCAGCTGCGCTGGGGAAGCACTGGCCGGGGGCGCAGGGTCTGGGGGCTGCCCGGCAAACCGTGAAGCCGGTAGTGCTTGGGCAGCCCTTTTCGCATGGCTGGGAGTGGGAGGGAGGAGGGGCGGAGTTAGGGCGGGGAAGGGGTGGGGCTGGGGCGGGGCTAGGGTGGGGAAATGGGCGGGGCCAGGGCCCAGTGGAGGGTCCTCTTTTTTTATTTGTTAAAGATGGTAACCCTATTGTTGTAACCTGGTAAATCAGGCATCCAGATGTCCAATGGCAGCTTCAAGCTGACTATTCTTCAGCTTTACCTCTGAAGACACAGCAACACGTACCCCGGCTAAGTTTTCATTCCTAAGAATAAGTGGCTAGACACAAAAGATAAGGTTTTCTTTAATTCCAACTCCAGCAAAAGACTTTGTAGTTTTTCTGAACCAAGCAGGAAACCTGACATTTACTTGCCCAGGTAAGTATCCTGGAATTCTGGCCAACAGGATTCAGACTTCTGCATGTGGATTTAATTTAATGTAGCTTTGCAAGATTTGCTCACTCATTCAGTTAAGGCAAGTTTTTTTTTTTTTTTTTTTGGATAGCCAAATAACAAAGCACTGAATCTTTACAGCATTAGCGTCATCACGGTAGGGGTAAGCAAGCAGAATTTATGCCTGAGCTAGTACATTTTTCATGATAATTTTGCAAGTGTTATTTGGTGTCATGCCCTCAGTCTTGTGTTCAGTATTTACTCAACCTTGTCAATCTGTTTTTGAACAACAGTTGTCTTTTTGCCTGCCATCTTTTTACTCCTCCTATTTAACCAAGTTTATTTTGGCATCAGCAAACAATATTTGTATGTCTCCTCTGTTATGACAAACACTCCAGATATGACGACACTTAGATACCACAACGGTAAGTGGCACAGATTTACAATAGATTAGATAAGTAGGTATTTGTCTCTCATGTAACTGATGTAATTAATGTAGTTCAAAGTGTTGCTCCATTTTCTTTTTCTGCCATAATGAAAACCAAGTTCTAAAATTCAAATGGCAAATTAAGTCACTAAACTATTTGTCACAAAATTACTAAGGAAATAGAATGTTCAGAACTACTAAGAGAAACTGTGGCACATTACGACTCACAAACCGGTATTTGTAGTGAAGTGCGTATCAACAAATGGGGTAAATGAGAAATCACTGCCTTGACAGCTTGAGAAAAGAGGAGGAAGTTCATATTATAAATAAATTAAGAGACAACCTGAAAATCTGCACAAGTAACCATAAATCACTTAAATGTACAGAAACCAAATATTTAGGTCATATTAAGAAATTTGTATCACTCAGATAATCCCTCTAGTGAGTCACAGCTATATGCACATCTTGAATACATTTCTTTTAATTCAAATCCTCTCTTCAGAGGAAAGGAATACTCTGAAATAGAAATGTACATTTGAAGCAGTTCTTTCGAGAAGGTATTTCTTAAGTCTCGGGAAAACTTTAGGTTCTGTGACTTTATCCTTAAATTGTATAGGCCTTTCCAAACAATTTCATACTAAAATGTCTGTCCTAAGAGCTCTTTTCCTCCTCCCTGACCTTTTAGTCTGCCCTATTCTCTATTTCTAGATCCAAATAAAGACATACTCACCCTGTAGCTCTTATTCTACTTCTCTTTTTATGGTAACATGGATATGAACATTTAATCAAAAAATAGCTGTCAAGAGATTAGAGAAAATTTTACTCACTTCATTACCCTCTGACTAATTAGAGATAAATAGTAAAAAAGCTCATTAGGATACTATCTGTGGACTTATAGCAACACTTGAAGCAGAATAATTACTGTGTCAGTTGATGTGCAAAAAACCTGCAAATACTGAATGGAACTTTCTATGGGCAATACTAAAGAATTGGACTTTGGCCTATTTCTTCTCAGCTAGATTAAAGCCATCCATCATTTCCCAGTGGCATCAACAACCTATAAGTTTAAAATCACAGCTCCACCTGGAATTCACAGATGAAAAAGACAGGGCTACTGCCCCCTCTTTTATTTGTAATATACATTTAACTGCTGGGCTCAAGACTCTCCAAATACAAAAGACATTAAAACATAGAAAACACAATTACTAACAAACCACCCATTTTCACAAACCTGATTGTGTCTTTCACCTTTATTCTTGACAAAACCAACTACAAACCCAGTACAATTTCTTATTTCCAAAATAAATGCAGCGAAAACGAGAAACTGTTCAATGAATTTTCAAACTTCTGTAAACAGATGTGTGTTCAGAGACCAGTAGATAACTCAGATATTTTACTTATCCAGCTTACATCTGGATCTGTAGCTGTTGCCCATCCTGAACGCTAATATCCTAAGGGTATGTCTACACTGCCAGAGTTACATCACTGGCAGTTACAGCGCCGCTCAGAGAGCGCTGAAGGGAAACCGCTGTTGTGTGTTTACACTGTCAGCTGCCTGTGCAATAGCGTTTTCACACTTGCGGCACTATTCGGAACAGTGCACTTCATTAAGAGACTCAAAAACACTCTTTGTTTGACTGCTGCAGAGTAGAAAATGATATGTTACCTCACGTCCTGCAATGTGGTAGGAAATCGCAGCAGTATTGATTGTAAAGGGCTTGGCTATGTCTATGAGCATCTATGTCAGGGGCGAGCAAACTTTTTGGCCAGAGGGCCGCATCGGGTTTCATAAATTTTATGGAGGCCCAGTTAGGGGAGGGGGTCGTGGCCCAGCCCCCACCTCCTATCTGCTCACCCCGTCCCCGGGACTCCTGCCCCATCCAACCCTCCCTGTTCCCTGACGGCCCCTCTGGGATCCCTGCCCCATCCACACACCCCCACTCCTTGTCCCCTGACTGCCCCCGGGCTCCCGCCACCCCATCCAACCCCTCCTCTCATTCTTGACGGTCTCCCCTCTCCCCCTCCCCCCCCGGGGCCCCTGCCCCATCCAACCCACCCCTTCTCCCTGTCCCCTGACAGCCCCTGGAGCCCCTGCCCCTAACTGCCCCTGCCGCCCCATCCAACCCCCTCTACTTCCTGACTGCCCCCCGGGGCCCCTGCCCCCATTCAACCCCATTTCCCCCCCAACCACCATCCACACCCCTGCCCTGACCACCACCCTGAACTCCCCTGCCCTCTATCCAAATCCCCCTGCTCCCTGCCCTGTTACCGCGCTGCCTGGAGCACCGGTGGCTGGCAGCGCTACAGCCGTGCCACCCTGCTGGAGCCGGGCCACGCTGCCTCCGCCGCCACCACACAGCACAGAGCACCGGGTTAGGCCGGGCTCTGCAGCTGCGCTGCCCCAGGAGCTCACATCCCGCCGCCCAGAGCATTGCGCCGGCAGCGGAACGAGCGAGCTGAGGCTGCAGGGGATGGGGGACAGCGGGGGGAGGGGCTGGAGGGCTCCCAGGCCAGGAGTTTGGGGGCCGGGCCAGATGTGGCCCGCCGGCCATAGTTTGCCCTCCCCTGATCTATGTGATGCTCCATATATGTGACTTGTGGCAAAACCACACCTGACTCTTTATAGGTTGCATCTCATGCTCGGCATTTGGAAATGACATCCAAATGCAGGAGGTAGCTCCTCCTGCCAAATATGGCCATTTAAAGATGTTTGTAATATCCTGCTTTATCAAAATAGTCAATGTCTCCTAAAGAAGTAACATGGGCCTGAATTATATTTTGCTGATGACACTAATTCAGTCATCTGAATAGTTGGTATTTATTTGCTAAATAGCCATCTCTAGTTTAACCTTTATACTGAAATTGAAGTGATTAGCATACATCCATTTCTGATAGTTTATAGTATGTAATTTTCAAGAACAAAGTTTTTCCCCCCGGAATGCTGCCTGCTGTTTGAATTTATATTTGTTGTAATCAATCTGCTTTAAAGTTATTTGGAATTTTAAGACCTTTTAGAATGTTTCTTAGAAACAACAACATTAATGGAAGCTACACATAAGTACCCAAAGGTATCCTGCAGTGGTTGCAAAAACACGTGCATTATGAATCCCTGTGTCCCCATAATTAGAACTTTCTGAATATTTTGCCTTTTGGGCTGAAACTTTAAAGAATCACAAACATGTAGAGCTGAAAGGGGCCTCAGGAGGTCACCTAGTCCACCCTGCTGCACTGAGGCAGGATTAAGTACTCTCTAGACCACCCTAAACTGCCCAAAGGGGAATATTACTGGAATATTTGAGTCAAAACATTCAGCTACTTTATAATTTGATATATACATTTTCCATTGGAAAAAAATAGGATTTTTTTTGTTTGCTGATAAATGCCTCAAGGCAACAGAAGTTTAAAAGTTCATGTCTGGATGGTCTGTAGTGAGGAACAGTCAATGTGTATGTTTGAAAAACGAGAAGACCACAAATTACTAGAAATTAATTTTCAAAAAATGTTGGGGGGTGGGAGTAAGTGTAATTGGAACTCTTGCTACATTTTAAGTAGCTAGACGTTTTGTGGCACCATGAAGTCCCAGACAATTCTGTCACTCCACAGTGCAGTTGTTACTGCAAATCGGAAACACAAAAGAGGAATCCCTTTTACATAGTTCTTTTCTTGGCCTCTGAAAGAATGAGGCGCAATTGACCACCACCAACAACCACCACCACCTCCTGGAGAGTGGCTGCCCAGTTGGTTTACTTCCTGGAGTCATCTTTGGGGACAGATTAGGATGAACAGTGCTAAAATCATATTTCATGACAAGCAAAACTATCCCACTTCCCATACTAAGTCAGGTTCTCCCTGCAACATGGATGGGAATATGAGGAATTGGTGCCTCGTCCCACCTATAACCTGAAGCCACCATCTGTATAGATTTCTGACATCTCTAGATAAATAAAAATCACACAAATTTCTCTTTTACCTTTTTTGGTATTAAACTTCCTTTAGGATAAATATAAAATAAAAAAAATTACAGTTAGCTGAAGTTTAGTTAAGGAAATATATCTTTGTACAGAAAGGCCCTGACTAGCAAATAAAAGAAAGGCCTCGAAATCAACAAGTTATAAGGCCAGAAGGAATGAAGTAGGGAGGATGTCTGGTTCAAAGAATAACTAATGAGATAAGGGAAAGTTATCTCAGAAGAAGGCCTCTGACTGATAGGGGTGACTGC
This sequence comes from Trachemys scripta elegans, assembly GCF_013100865.1. Lineage (NCBI taxonomy): Eukaryota > Metazoa > Chordata > Testudines > Emydidae > Trachemys > Trachemys scripta. The sequence continues at coordinate 61,872,124 of NC_048298.1, forward strand.
AGATGGTTTTTCATAAAACAAAAATAATCTTTTACATAAGACAAAAAGAGCCAACATGGCCCTTCCTATCCCACATATCAGTCTTACAGCTTATGTGAACCCAGGTGCAGTGGCATCAAGAAGAAGAGGAGGAAAGGAGGTTGTAAACCTTATCTGGATTAAGATTGGAAATAAGGGTGAATAGTCTCAAATTTGGTTTTTAGCTGAAGTCAGTAATTGGCAATGACATCATTTGATTGCTAACAGGTATAAAAAAGTAAATTCTTGCTCATACCTGCCTGACCACATTGGAGCCAACCAACCAACACGGGTCTATGCACCCCTGGTGTTAGCTTGTTTGTAAGTAACTTGATCAAATATTTATAAATGTTTTGTTACTGTTTGGATGTAGTAAATTACTTATTATGTAGGCCTTCTAGGCATGATTAGAGCAATTGCATAAGTACCATTTGGCCTTTGGATTTAATAAAGGAATTAGTGTTTGGTGGTTTCCTATATTAATAATTTCAAATATTAATAATTCCAACACTTCCTATAAACTAATCATTTTGTAAACCTTAATATACAGGCAGCTCATTACTCCTCTTCACACCACTCTCTTTTCTTCTATACTTCACCAACAGCAGCTCTCTCTCGCTCTCTGCTTATGCAACATCTGCTTTATTTCAGAGTTCCCCTCCACTCCCTTCTTCCTCAGTATCCTCCTGTCATAGCCTCATTTTCTCTATTTCTCACTCTTTCATTTCTCTGCTCTTTTTTCTTTCCTATATCTCTCCTCCATACTGCCTCCCAATGTTTCACCTCCTCCTTCCATTTTGCCCACAATGACTCACTTCCTCTTTCATCCTTCCAATTGCATCTCTCCCCTGCTAACTAGAAATAGCCCCAAAGTTGGTATTTGCACATGGCAAGGGGCCCCAGCAGATGACTAGGGTGCCAAGGATTCCTGAAGATTACACTCTCCTCCACATAGGCTACACCTCCCTTTCCCTTGCATCCATTTAACTCTGCCCTTAATTCTGAAGAGCATCTATACAAATTGATACTTCTCTAAGCACCAAATATGCATAAACAGGAAGCCAATCTGGCCTGAAAAAAACACTTGCTGTTAGGCATGTAGAACCTGCATTTCTGTGTGCAAATTGGGTAACTGAGAATGCAAAGGTAGGTTTTGTACACATTTTTACAAGTACAAGTCAGCTCCCAGTTTCTGAAAATCTACCCCATCATGTTTGACAAGTGCACTCTATTCCTGCTTTTTCACTGGACTGGGACTTAGGAGATCTCTATTCACTTCCTGGTTCTGCCTCAGACTTCCTGTGTGAGTTTGAGCTAGTTTAGGGTTACCATATGTCAAACCCCCGTCCAGGGAGAACTGCCAAAAAGCCGAACATGTCCGGGAAAAATACCGCCAGCCGGGCACTTCCCCTCCCGTGGCTGCTGTGCTCCTCCCCTGACTCTTCGGCTCTGTTTAAGAGCCAAGCTGCCCGAGTGCTACTGACTTCGGGCAGCCCCCTTACTTCTGGACCCCGAGCCGCTGGCCGAGCACTTCCTCTCCCGGGCTCTGGGGGGCAGAGGGTCCGGAGGCATGGGGGCTGCCCGAAGCCAGTAGCGCTCGGGCAGCTCGGCTCTTAAACAGAGCCGAAGAGTCAGGGGAGGAGCACAGCAGCCGGAGCCCGGGAGGGGAAGTGCCCAGCCGGGGGCACAGGGTCCGGAGGCATGGGGGCTGCCCGAAGCCCGAGCGCTACCGGCTTCATGGTTTGCCGAGCAGCCTCCAGACCCTGCGCCCCCGGCTGGGCGCTTCCCCTCCCGGGCTCCAGCTGCGCTGGGGAAGCGCCGGCCGGGGGTGCAGGGTCTGGAGGCTGCCCGGCAAACCGTGAAGCCGGTAGCACTCGGGCAGCCCTTTTCACGTGGCTGGGAGGGAGGAGGGGGACTTAGGGCGGGGACTGTGGGGAAGAGGTGGGGAATGGGCAGAGTTGGGGCGGGGAAGGGGTGGAGTTGGGGCGTGGTCGGGGGTGGGAAAGGGGGTGGGGCCAGGGCCCATGGAGTGTCCTCTTTTTTTTTATTTTTTAAATATGGTAACCCTAGCTAGTTGCTTAATCTTTGTGTGCCTCTTTTCCTTCTCCATAAAACAGGGAGCAAACTTCCCTAATATGTATAGATGGTGAGGATAAATTCATTAAATGTTTATGGGTCATTTTTATGTCACTGGAGTGACAGGGTCAGACCAGAACCCAGAAAGATGCATGTATAACAACATCAGTATGCCAACTCTGGGACCCTATTATTTAAAGTTCAGATGGGCCACCTTCACCCAAGCCTAACATTTACCAGATCAATAAAACAATATTCTAAACAACTTTCTCCTCTTAGGCTCCCATTACCATAATATCTGAGCAGTCACAGACTTTATTGTATTTATCCTCACAACAGCCACGTGAGGTAGGAGAGTGCTATTTTACAGAAAAGAAATTGAGGCACAGAGAGGCTAAACGACCATCCAGGAAGTCTATGGTGGTACAATGCCTTGAACCCATCTCCCTGAAGTTCCTAGACAAGTACTCTTACCTCTGGACCATCCTTCCTCAATTTGAAACCAACTTTGAAATCAGTATGAAAGCAAGCAATTCTGCATTCCATTTTGAACCAGTGTCCTCAAATGATTTCTGCACTTATTATGTATATTAATGTAAATACTTTTTCTTATCTACTCGAGTATATCAGCCACCTGTCATCGGCTTTGAAATACTGTGTATCTGACAAGGGAGGTATTTCACTTCTTGCTGTCAAACTTTCACCAAGCTTGGGTAATGTAAATTGCAAATTAAAATGTCCTGAATTATTAATGTGAAGCAGTTTGCAATTCTTGAGTACATCACAGGCCAAGAAATTTGTTGTCCGAACCTATGAACTATGGTTAGGTTAGAGCGGAAAATAAATCAATTTTTCCCTCCTTCATTACTTTTTATAACATGATCAAAGTGTTCTTTTGAACAAAAAGACAATGCTTGCAAACTACTAGTACTCATTAAATACAATAAATCTGCTTCTTTTGTTCTTCACATGTGCAGTGCTGGAAATCCTAAACAGCAATTACAGCAGGAACATTTTCTTAAGAAAAAAATAATTTCTTTCCTTCTCCTTCGGCTGCCACAAAGCAGAGATTGCAGGTTTCAAAGCTTCCTTAAAACAATTCTTTCAAGCTAACAGCATTTTAAGTGCAAATGGGAGGGAAAAGGAAGAAAGAAAAGTCCAGGACAGTAATCATGTAATTTGCTATTATCTACCATACCTAGTGGCCATTTCAGGAATGGGAGCCAAGAGGCCTGGAGTCTAACCCTGATGGCTGCTGACTTGCTGTGTGGCATTGAGCCAGTCACATGAGTACTCTATCTCCATTTCCTCATCTGACAAATGACAATAATAATAATCATACTTATCCAACTTTCTGCAGCATGTTCAAATCTCTGAATAAGATAGGCTTTTTAAGAGCAAGGTGGGATCTAGAATCCGGGCTCCCATTACTCCTGGAATGTAACGTAAGTAATGTTTCCAGAAAAGACAACCCGTATTACTTGCTGGAATGGTGCAGCAGGAATTGTATGAACATTCACCAACACCAAATGAACTTCCTTTTTGGAAATGACCAGTGGAACAGAAAAGTAACAAATTTAAAACTGATAAAATAAATGCTTTTTACATAAGATGTAATTAACCTGTGGAACTTACTGCCACAATATCTCAATGGGGCCAGGAGCTTAATGGGATTCCAAAAAGGATTAGATATGAATAAAGGGAATATCCACAGTGCTTTAAAGAAGATAAAAATCATATTTTTAAAAGGAACAAATTTTTATAGTACAGGGTGTAAACCCAACACTAACAGAGAGGTTAAGAAGAAACTTCTCCCATTGATAGGTTTTTCCATGATAGCCTGTAGGGGACATTCTTGTATCTTTTTCGGAAGCACCTGCCATTGCTGAGAAAAGGTTACTGAACTCGGTGTGGTCCACTTATTTCAGCCTATTTGACAATTCCTATGTACCAGCTGCAAATGAAGCTTCAAAATTTTGCTCCAGCTCTTTATTTTGTCTTCCTCGTGATAGGTTTGTTTGCTATTTCAACAACCAAAAAGGGACCAGAAACACTATGGGCCTAGATTTACAAATGTGGGCACTTAAAATATATATGTAAAAAATACATAGGCAGCTGCTCTCAAACCCACTAATATATGTACAAAAACCCAACTGAGCATGCAAATCAAATAATTGTGCACCTAAGAACCTATTTACAAAACTCAACCAACATGTGCAATTTTTTGAAAATGCAACTTGGGTCCCTATCTTTCTATATTTGGTCATATGTTTAGAATTATCTGTGCATGACAAATTTTAAATATTGTTATTCCAGATATTCTTCTTTCTTCCAATGCAGGCCTCGTGTGTATTCTTTTTTTAATTTGGACTAGCTTTTCTCTTTTTTACAAAAAATATACTAACAATAAAAGGCTGCTAAGATAGAATTTATATTCAGGATCATTTTCCATTTACATGTTAGTAAACAGCTGTTATATTCAATATAATTTGATGCTCAGAAACAGTGGAAATTTTAGGGGAAGATATACCGTATATACTCGTTTATAAGCCGAATATTTTTGGTAAAACGTGATGCATCAAAGAGCGGGGGTCGGCTTATAAACCAAAATTTGATTATTTTAAACTCTACAGAATCATTGAATTTAATATCTAATATATTGTCATTTTGTTTACCTGGTGCATCTGCATGCATGGAGCCCCTCAGCTCCCAGTGTCCGCGGTTTGCCGTTCCCAGCCAATGGGAGCTGTGGGAAGTGGTGACACTTCCCGCAACTCCCATTGGCTGGGAACGGCAAACCGCGGACAATGGGAGCTGAGGGGCTCCGTGCCTGCAGACGCTCCAAGTAAACAAAACGTCTCGACCTGCCAGCAGCTTACCCTGACGGGCCGGGAGCCAAAGTTTGCCAACCCCTGAAATATAGGGTCAGCTTATGAAAGGGTCATACAGTTTTTGCTATTTTTACCTAACCATCTTTTGGGGGTTGGCTTATAAACGAACAGGCTAATGAATGAGTATATACGTATGTCCCCCTCTCCATCTGTTTCAAATCCTTTGTCACCCTTTTCATTTTATCCTTTTGAAGATTTTTAAGTCAGATGTTAATGGGTCACTTTTCCCTCATATTATGTTGACTCAGCATATAGCCTTATTAATGTCAACTCAATATACAATTAACAACAGGTGGCATCAGTAGCAGCAGTAAACCCTTGAACCCAACATTTTAAATATTAAAATGGCTATTTCACGGAACCTTTAGGAAATGCTGATGCTAATTCAAACTACAAACATAGTTCCAGCACTTATGTCTTGATGTGTCATGTGGATGGAGTTCACATGTACAAAGTAACATGTTAACCTCAACCTTTGGAGACCAAAGCTAAACATTCTGATTCCTACTGGCTATGAGTAAAATTGATTGAACTGGTTGGCTGAACTTATTTAGTTCTTGTTTTATTTAAGCAGATATTTCCATTGCTTCTGTAGAACTCTAGACACTTGACACAGTCTAAGTGAACAGTACTTTTCAATCACAAAATCACCACACTAGTTGAGTTAGTTGTCCCTACTCAGGAGAGATCATCTCTCCCAGTAGCTAGGGATGGAGTTGGATTTGCTTCTCACACAGATATTAACATACAGAATGGGTCCCCCATCCTCAGCTTGCAGGTTTAGTCCTCTGGCTAATAGCTGTCTGATAGGACTTCCAAGTCCCATGCATGAGTGAATGAAGTGATACACATAAAGGTGTATGTGAGTGAAAATGTCAATAGGTGTGGGGTTTAGAGGAAGAACGAGAGAGGAAAGGTTTGAAAAGAGAGGCATGTTATTGGGAAAGACAGATTTTAGTGGGCAATGGGAGAAGGTGAGAGAAGATATAAGAGACAACAAAATGTAAGGAAAGCAAGACAGACAAATATAATGCAGTGGAGAGGAAACAAACCTGAAGAAAACTCAGGAAATGATATTCTATGATGAGATACATCTGTTTTATTACTTTAAAGTACAAAGGGCATGGCTTTGGCTAGGCACAGTGCCAAGGGTATTTTGCACCCTGGCTAGTGAACTTAGTCTTTGTCCAGTTAAGTGTCAGGTAAATGTTTCAAACCCTGAAATCAGGCACCTGACCTGTGAACACATTGCAAAAAATTAACCCATGCTCTTGCACCAACAGAAATATCAAGAGCATTGTTAGGGACCTTATTTACTGTACACGGACTTTGCTTAAAAAGTACACAGTATGCCTAAAAAAGATTTCTATATATGTGGGAAAACAACCTGGAAATTAAGCTATGGAGTCTGATGAAAATCATGGCTTGGGGTACAGGAAAATATGCTTTATTTCCAGAGGCTTTGGTCACAGAGGCTCTTCAGTGCAACTGTAACAGCTGTGCCATAGAGATCAGTTATTGTGGTTACTCGTACAAAAATTAAAACCAAACATAACCTGAATCATAGGCACCGACTCCATTGGTGTTCCAGGGCTCAAGCCCCATCTAAAAAACAAATATATATATATACACACACACACAGGGGCTGCTTAGCACCCGCAGGGCCGCATTAATCTTTTGTGGGCATGCAGACCGTGGCCCTGCCCCCAACTCTGCCTCAAGGCCCCACCCCTGTTTGGCCTCTTCCTCCCGGGGCCCTGCCTGTGCTCCACCCCAAGGTCCTGTCCCTGCTCGGACTCTTCCCCCCAAGGCCCCTCCTATGCTCTGCCTCAAGGCCCCGCCCCTGCTTGGCCTCTTCCCCCCCACCTCCCCGAGGCCCTTCCCACCGCTTGCAGAGAGAGGAGGGAAAGGAAGGGAGCATCCACCGGCAAATCCAAAAGTCAGCATCTGTGACCTGAAGCCAATTCTACCATCCCCTCTGTAAGTGCCTCAACGTCTTGACTGCCTCACATGAATCTTGTTATGCTTTTTAAAAAGAAACAAGACAAGGAATTATAAAATAAAAGGAAACAGCTTCTCTCCAGGAATTCAAAGTTCTGTTAGCTTGCAAAATATTGGCAACAGTCCATTTAAATAACATATTCTAGAAGTTTTTGTCTATATGCTACTCCAGTGACCTGTCATACATACTATAAGAGGTCATCAGATAGCTGCTTCTCCACTGCAAATCTGTAGAACTGAAAGGCATGCTCTGTACTCCAGAACAGCTCATCACTCTGCCCTTCATTTTAGCCTTATCTCAAAGTATTTGGAATATGATGACAACAGAGAAACTTGGCTGAGCACAAATTTACAGTGAAACCTTCTTAATCTGCTGTTCGGGGGATGAGGCAGCTAACCATGAAACTAATTTAGCTTTGAACTTCAGTCGCCTACATATGCCAGCAAGTTTTTATCACTGCTGTGTGCTGTATACTTAATATGTACTATATTGTGCAATTATGGTTTACTGTGTGCACTTCACATAAGTGGCTTTCACAAACTCTTTGGCATGCACAGAATGACACAATACTGCAAAGTGCTACACATGTACATTTAAGGTTGAGGAAAAATTGGTTTTATATTGTATTATCTGAGAAATACTATGTTGTCAGGTAATTTAAGACTGAGCATATGCACAAAGGAGCAGAATTAACCTCAACTGTGGTGCTTCCCAATTTGCAAGTACTCAGCTGTGCAATCTTAGCATTCTTTTAGAGCCCAGTTTAACTTTCAGTGAAGTCAATGGGAGTCTTTCCATTGACTTCAGTGGGAGCTAGTTTGGATCCTTATAGTTTTTTTGGATCATGGCTTTATATGAGGACCTTAAACTATATTACTAGTTAATGGAATCCAGTCTGCAAATGCAACCTTTAAAAAAAAAAAAAAAAAAAAAAAAGAGGAGAAAATTTCACTCCATCCTACCAAGTTTAAAGATAAGTACATCTCTACCCTGCTATAACGCGACCCGATATAACAAGAATTCGGATTTAACGTGGTAAAGCAGTGCTCCAGGGGGGCGGGGCTGCGCACTCCAGTGGATCAAAGCAAGTTCGATATAACGCAGTTTCACCTATAACACGGTAAGATTTTTTGGCTCCCGAGGACAGCATTATATTGAGGTAGAGGTGTAATAAAATAAAAAGAAACAGCTTCTCCCCAAGAATTCAAAGTTCTGTAAGCTTGCAACAAATTGTCAACAATCCATTTAAAATCCATATTCTGGAAGTTTTGACTAGACACTACTCCAGTGACCCTGTCTTGCACACTTTAAAAGATCAAAATGTGGCAACTCCTCCCCTGCAAACCTTAGGAGCTTGGAAAGCGCTTTGTACCCATGTAATCCAAAATTGCTCAACAATTTGCACTCCAGTATTGTTTTAAAAATCACTGTCAAAGACCATGTCTGCAAAATTTCACCCCAAAAGGTAAAAGCTTCAGAGATTTATGTGTGAATAAAAGCAGGCGATTAAAATCGAAACTCCCATGCAGCGCTAACTCTAGGGATTGCTGCTCCTCTGTGCAACATTTTGTTATGTCAACAATCTCAAATATTATTAATGAAACTGGTAATCAAAATGAGCACAGCAAGAAACTTATTAGTGCAGAATCTGGCAGTGTTTCTTGAATATTTAAAAACAGATTTAATATGGACCAATACTAAAGCTTGGAATCAGCATGCTACAACACAATTTTATTTTGTATTGCATTTTTAATTAAAATGGTATCACTAAACACACTATAGAATTAAATATTAGTTAAAGTAAACTAATAAATAGTAGAGTCAGATATGGAAATGGGAGAAAATATATATTTCCACATTAGATTTTATAAGATACAGAGCACATACCTTTGAAGTGTACTTCATTTCAAGGGGCTTCACTCATTTAGTCTGGATCTCACACATATTTTGTGTCCCCTCACTTTTATTGTTGACAATTATTTACATTGGAAATAAATAATCACAAAACTGAGGTAAGAGTTATTTACACTAAGGGAATACATCCCATAGCATTTTAAGTTTTCCTCATGAATAATTGTGTTCCCCTCCTGGTGCCATATGTGGGGTCCCACATTTGTCCCTTGGCTTGTCGAGAGGTATGACGGAGACTCTGTGTGATAAAAAGGAAGGCTGGTCTAGATAGCAGCTTCTGCAGCTACAGTGGCTTTTGCACCAAATGAAGCAAAATGATTTGAAGGGAATACACTGGTCAATGCTAGATATGTGCTGGACAACAGCAGATGTGCAGAAGGACCAGGGAGGGGAGCAGAGTGACAAAGTCTTTGAAGAATAGTAGGAGAAAAATAAGGAAGGTAGTTAACGTTGAATTGGAGCCTGAACTGAATGGGGAACTACTGGAAACATTTGAGGAAAAAGTTATTGGTGACATGGGCAGAGTGCTCTGTAAGCGTCAAAAGGCAGGTAGAAGTAATATGGACATGATGGAGTCTGGAATTATAGCTCACACAGGCCATAGAGGAGGGAGCTGCATTAGTCAAGGGAAAAGGATGAAGGCCTGGCTGAGGATTAAGCATTAATATAGCTAAGGCAGATATAAGACAGGTGGGAGGAGAAGTGACACCAAGGCTTAGGACAGTAGCGGTGTAACACAGATGCTTTATACTGCAACATTTGATTTTTAACTCCTAAGAGTGGGAGAGAAACACTGAGAAAGAAACAAGGATTTCAGGTTGAATACACGGTGTCTCTGCACACATGCAAAGAGCAGGGCTAGAAGAGCCAGGAAACATCCAGAAGTGGGTCTGACAGTTACTAAACATGCTCAGTGACAGTTTCTGAAGGTATATGGGAGGTTTTCATGGAGGACAAGCAGTATTGCAGGTTCCACACATTCACGGTCTGAGAGTTGAGTGGGGGTGGGAAAGTTATAAATATAGGAGTTTAAACAGCCCACTGGACTCACTGGCTGATTGACATAGGACCAAGAGAGGTATCTGCTGGGTGTGCTGGATCCAACACCTGTATCACTTTGGATAAAGCTACAGATTTCCTGTTTCACCAAGAACTGAAGAGACCAGTCAGCTATTAACCCAAGGACTGGAATGCTGCTAGCCATAAGGATCCCCAGGCTTTTGTTTGTTGACAAGGCTCTGGAAAAGAACAGAGATGCTGCCATTCTTCTCAGGGTATGTCTCCACTACAGAGCCTACGTGGGCATAGCTATGCCGGTACCACCCTCCAGCATAGACGCAGTGTACACTAACAGGAGTTTTTCTATTGGTGTTAGGAACACAAATTCCCCAAACCACATTAGCAATGTCAGTGATTCTCAAGTGAGCTGCAGGGCAGCAGCAGCCCAGACCCCGACCCTGGACCCCTGCCACACAGGGCCAGCCGGCTGCCTGACCCCAGGTCCCCGAAGCTCACGGGGCTGGCCAGCTGCCCGACCCTGGACTCCCGGAACTCGCAGGGCCGGCCGGCTGCCCGACCCCAGACTCCCAGAGTTTGTGGGGCTGGGCGGCAGCCTTGGACCCCCAACCCCACGGGGCAGGCCGGCAACCCAGACCCCGCCATGCTGGGCAGTGGGGCAGCCTGGACCCCACTTCACGGGGAAGCCGGGAACCCGGACCCCACTACCCAGGCCAACCTTTAGCACACAGATGAGCTGGGCCACAGTTGTGCGCTAATTGGGCCGCATGCAGCCCACGGGCTGAGAACCGCTGAGCTACGTTGACAGAAGCCCTCTTCCGTCAACATAGCTGTGTCTATACTGGGGTTTTTGTCAGCATAGCTATGTCCATCAGGGATGTGGGGTTTTTTTTAAACACCCTTGGCCAACACAAGTATGCTCATATAACATTTCAGTGTAGATCAAGCCTCAAGCTCTGAAGAATCCAGGTGACACACACTACATATTATGGCTACATGCTAGAGTCTGTGAAATCCTCTGTGCAAGAAGATTAGAGGGGAATGTATTTATATGCACGTGGTGATGTATAGAAGTGTAAATGTTATGCTGAAACCTTGCATTTAAACGTGTAACTGGAACAAAGAATGCTAGTAGATTTACTGTTTTATAGGTTTTGTTTAAAAAGTTTTTTGTAAGTATTCCAAATACCATTTACAATGTTTGTGTGTGTATTAAAAGTTCGTTTGCTAAAAAAAATAGTATGGTACTCTATCTTTGAAGCTAACTGGGAACCGTTAATGGCTACATTCAGGCATTTACATACAATAGGCCTGAACCTGACTCTGTTTAAAGCTATTTGAAAAGTTCTGAAAAGAGAACTCTGGCCTCTGTTTCAGCAAAGAGTTAAGCTGAGGTACCAGCAAGGAGAGGAGTGTAACAGAAATCTCCAGAATATTGTCTCCACATCTCTCTAACCTGTTAGAGTGGCAAATGAGAATAATTATGTTTGGAGTTTCTCCTGTTGCTCAGCAGAAACAATTGAGTCTAAGATATTTAGCTGAAAGAAAAAGGGATGAAGTTACAAATTTACTTGAACAAGATAGAAGGGAAACATTAAAAGTGTCAAAAGATAAACACAGCTGAGCACCAGGTAGTGATAGCTAAAGTTAATGTTTAGGTGACTAATAGGCTTAAGTGGAACTAAAATGTATGCAACTTATATGTGAATACTATATACCAGGGGTCAGCAACCTAAGGCACGCGTGCCAAAAGCGGCACATGAGCTGATTTTCAGTGGCACTCTGCTGCTGGTCCGAGGTCCCGGCCGCCGGCCCCGCTCAGCTTGCTGCCGGTTGGGGATACTGGCTGCCAGCCCCCGATACTGGCCGCCGGCCCCACTCAACCCACTGCCAGCCTGGGATACTGGCTGTCGGCCCCCTGCCAGCCGGGGTCCCGGCCGCTGGCCCCGCTCAGCCTGCTGCTGGCCAAGGATACCGGCTGCCAGCCCAGTGCTCTGCTTCTGGCCTCGGCCTGGCGCTCTGAAGCCACCCCCAGCTGTGGCCCACTGGCCCCAGCCTGGGGCAGTGAGGGATGCAGACAGGGGCAAGAGGGGGCACACCTTAAAATTATTCCAGCGCCACTGGGATATTTTTAAGTCCTGATTTGCTGCTTATACCATGCCACGTGGAACAGCACACTGCGTTTGACATCGTGCATGCCATCTGTCACGATTTTTTTTTCCACTGTGACTTGTGGGGGTACATTTCACAAAATGTCAGCTCCTGAGAAAGCAAAGATAGATGTCCATTCATTTCAGCCTTCTTGGACAGACACATTTGGATTTATTCATAAGAAGGACCGTGCTGTTTATGCTTTCTGTTGTGAAAGTGTTGTTTGTCGCACATCAAGTGTTCGACGACGTTTTGAAACGAAGCATGAGAAAACCTTTTTTGACGAAGCAGACAAGACTGAATCGATCAAAAAGGCAGTAGCAGGATATGAGAAGCAAAGCAGTGTTTTTAAATGCTTCTGTGTAAGTAAAAATCAAGCTACAGCAGGAAGTTACAAGATTGCAGAGTGCACTGCAAAAAACGGAAAGCCGTTTACAGATGGGGAATATATAGAAGTTTTTCCCAGCAGTTCGGAGGTTTTGTTCAATGATTTGCCAAATAAAGATACAATCGTATCTAGAATAAAAGAACTGCCTGTCTCTGCCAGAATAGTTATGCCAGATGCATAAGCGAAATAGCAGAAAACATTAACAAAAAGCAGACGACTGAGTTAAAAGACACAGCAGTGTTCAGTGTTGCAGCTGATGAAAGTGTGGATATAAACGACGTTCCACGTTTGGCAGTTGTTGCAAGATATTGAGCTTCCAATGAAATCCAAGAGGAACTTTGTTGACTAAAACCCCTGCATGGCACAACAAAGGGGGAAGATATATTGGAAAGTTTTGCAAACCATTTTGAAGAGCGAGGAGTTGACATCAGAAAAATATTTTGTGTGACAACAGATGGTGCTCCTGCCATGGTCGGAAAACAGAACGGATTTGTAAAGTTACTTGAAGATCAGATTGGTCGCCTGACAGTTAAATTTCACTGTATCATCCATCAAGAAAACATGTGTGCTAAAATTTCTAATTCAGAGCTTAATAATGTGATGAATACAGTGGTGCAAATTGTGAATTTCCTCATTGCTCGATCTGCTTTGACTCACAGACAGTTTCAAGCACTGCTAGAAGAGATGGACAGTGCTTATAATGACATCCCACTTCACAGCAACATTCGGTGGCTAAGTCGTGGCAAGGTTTTGGCGCGCTTTGTAAACTCGTTTGATGCAATCAAGGCCTTTTTGTCGGAAAAAGCATAAAACTACCCCGAACTAGATGATGACAAATGGCTATGTCAGCTCATGTTTCTAACTGACATCACCGTTCACCTAAACGAACTCAACCTCTGTCTCCAGGGTGCAGGGCAAACAGTTCTGGATTGTTATGAAGCCTGGAAGGCATTTGTTGTAAACTAGCAGTTTTTTCTTGGGATATTCAAACTTCAACTTTCCACTACTTCCAATACTTCCAATACATAAAAGTGTCAGTGTTGATGAGATTGGAATGTACATGCAAGAACTGGAATCGGAATTTTCTGACAGATTTCAAGATTTCCAGCGATTTGGCCCAATGCTTTCTTTTCTAATGAAACCTGTAAAGTTCAATGAAAGCGACTTGGATTTGTCTGTATTTCAGTGGACGGGTGTTGAAGATTTCGAAATGCAACTCATTCAGTTAAAAAGGTCAGAATTGCGGGTATTAAAGTTTGGAGATCTGCGGAGTGCACTTGAAGCTACTGAGAGAGATCATGGGGCCTCTATTCTGACTTGCTGGACATTCCTGCCAGTGAAATGTAACTGTTTGAAGAAAATTGCGTTTGCAGTGGTTTCAGCATTTGGATCCACATACCTGTGTGAACAGATATTTTCACACATGAAATCTGTCCTCTGCCCCTCTCGGAGCCGGTTAACAACTGATCAGTCAGAAGCCTGTGTGCAGCTTAAAGTATCCAAATACGTGCCAGACGTTGGAAAACTCAGCAAGGAAAAGCAAAGGCAAAGATCACACAAGGGTAAGATCTGCATTTTAATTTAATTTTAAATGAAGTTTCTTAAACATTTTAAAAATCTTACTTACTTTACATACAACAATAGTTTAGTTATATAATATAGACTTATAGAGAGAGACCTTCTAAAAACGTTAAAATGTATTACTGGCACGCGAAACCTTAAATTACAGTGAATAAATGAAGACTTGGCACACCACTGCTGAAAGGTTGCCCTGCTATATACATTTTACATATCGGACTTACCTGAGATCATATATTGACACACAAACTATTATGAAAGTGGTACTCTTCATACTATAATTTACAATACACATGTCTAGCATTTACTAAAAATACATGATATAGTAATTAAGTATATGCCATACATATATCATTTCCACATGAGGGTTGAAGGCAGGGCCGACTTTAGGCTGATTCAGCCGATTCGGCTGAATTGGGCCCCGCGCCAAGAGGGCCCTGTGCTGCAGCTCTCCACCCCGCCCCCAGCTCACTTCCCCCTCCTCCCCTCCCCTGAACGCTCCGCCCCCTCCCCTGCTTCTGAAAAGAAGCAGGGGCGGGCCGGCAGCACAAGGTAAGCTGGGGTGGTGGGGGCGCGAGAAGGGCTCCGGGGAGGCGCCGCCCGTTCCCGCCGAGCACGCAGGCCCCAGCGGCTCTGGCCCGGCCCGGGTCCGGTCCAGCCCGGCCCGGCCCCCGCGGCGCGGGTCGGGTCCGGCCCGGTCCCCGCGGCACGGCATGGCTCCGGCACGGCTCCGGCCCCCGCGGCGCTGCTCCGGGTCGGACCCAAGCCCGGCAACCCCGGCCGGAGCGCAGCTCGATTCCTGGGGGCGGGGCTTGCAGCAACCCCCGCCCCCAGGAATCGGGCCCCGCTCTTGCTAAAGCCGGCCCTGGTTGAAGGTATTTAGAAGAAGAGTAGAAAGGGCTAAGAAATGACCTTTTGGCCTTCATGCGTATTGGTATACAGAGAAGATATTAGCTAGACTGAGTTAAACAGGAGCAAAGCCTTGACCGAAGGGATACAGCCTCCCTAACTATGGAATCGGCCCAAGCAAATAGAGGATCCAGTGGCCAAGGCTATGCTTGACCAAGAGTGAAAGAGAAGGCAGAAAGCAAAAGACTGTTGACTACATATAGGAGAGTCATTTACATATTATGACCAGATAGACTAAATAAAAGCCTATTATTGTTCTTTGACATCTTGATTATGTTGACCAATCCGTAACTGATGGCTGACAAGTAAAATCAGAGCCAGAGAATGCTGAAAGTTTTACTATTAGAACAAAGACCTAATCAAAAATGAGAACATGATGGTGAAATGCTAGCAACAAAAGACACCCAATGATAGAAACACAGGCCTATTTTTTTTTTGCTGTCAGACACCAAACATGTTGTTCATCCAAGCCAAGGAACCCTGCAAACACACTGAAGAGCTTTATTTGTCTATCATTCATTCTCTACCTCTTGCAGAGAATACTCCATCCATCAAATTACATGTGAACAATTGTTCTAAACTGGTTTGAACAATTTAACAAGTTGTCTAGATCATTAAATAATATTTGTCATAATGGTTCAGTTACAAAAAGTACGATGTCTATCTGAATAATAATGGTTTTGGCCTTGGATTTAGCACAACAGAAATTGAAACAAACAAACAAAATTAGAATATATTTCCTGCCTGAGAAAAATATTGTCTTCCTCAAACTACATCTTTGAAAAATGTTTTCTTCTTTTAAAACATGTGGTCAGGATATTGTTGTGGTCACATACTGTTTTTCATCAAAGTTAAGCTTATTGTCTGGAGAATGTTTTTTTTCTTTTTAATGAGCTGAGTTATATTGAAAAAACAAACAAACACAACCTGTTGGAAAATTAATTGGCCAGCATCAGTCAAAACCAAAAAAAAAAAAAAAAAAGTTATGAGGTTATTTAATAGACAATCGGAGGTCTTAAATACTGAAATGGAAATAAAAGATATAAAGATTAAGAGAGTAAGATTCAAATCTGTTGCACTGGAAGCCAATAGAAGAGGATCGCTCTCTCTTTTTGCATATGGATTGTTAATAGCAGTGATGGCAGACAAGTGTAGTGCACAGTTCTCTCAAAGCAGACAACCAATGGTTTCATACCAGCTCTTACTGGGGCGAGGGGTGAAGGGAGTTAAAATTATTTCAAAGAATAAAATCAGCTTATGTTCTTCTAAATGATGGGAAGTGTAAAAGAATTAAGATGGATATGATGTATGAGAATATTAATTCCAGAGGAAACTGCATTTAAGTGGTGCAACAACTCTCAACACTAATAGACTAAATTATTGTGCCAAAACCTGCCTTATTAGAAAAGAGATTATTTCCTTCACGCAAAACAACAAAAGACATCAGACTGAAATTCAGTTTTTAAATGAAGAATAAAGCTACTAAACTAAACAAAACATTACCAGGCACAGATTTGAAGGAGAGAGCCCTTCAATAGAAGAATAGATTATTTTCAGATATGTGCTATGAAAAAAGTATATTCTAATGTCTTTACATTACATTTTAGACAGTAGGAAAATGCATTAGATAAGTTTGATTACAAAATTCTCCTCTTCCCCCTTATTGTTCTAAACCTATCATACACATTTGCTTTCATTCTTCTACAAAATAAAATATTAATTGATTCTGAGCTGTACTGCTGACTGACTAAAGAATTCTGATGTTTCAAGCTAAGCTGATACAAATAGTTTCATTAACATTTAGGACTTTACAGCTCTTCAAATATAGTAATAACCATTAATTGTTTCACACAACTAAGTCTGAAAACAAAAGCTTCTCATTTTCTTGCAGCTACATATTGTTACTATAATGTTAGAAGTTACTACAAAAAACTTTTCTTTAGCATTGATATTTTACACAGAGATGGTACAAAGATTTGACAGTAATAGTAATTGGCATTTTTAATATATAAAATGCTATTTTTTAAAAACTAAATTGTACTCATTTTGGAAAAGAAGGAACATTTTTTATCCAAGAAGGTTTAAAAATAGCTGCTCTAAAAAAACAAATAGGACACAAAATAAGGTTCAAATAGCATTTCAAAGTATTGACAGATCAAACTGAAGGCAACAGGGATTCATGACATCATAAAAGGAATGCTTCTATAATGGGCAAATTAACTTCACAAGGGTAACAACATATCAAAGCCATCAATTTATCAACCCCCCATATTTAGTCATGTACAACCCATTTTTTGGCTCAGGTATTATAAACATGCAGAGAAACCCCCTATGAGAGATTATAAATACTAATAAACCAAAAATTCAAAAATTCCATCTTTGATACAGGTTCTGGATCTAGCTGCTTTCAGTAATATACTATTGTAACACATGCAAGACTTCTACTGATCAGTTACCAGGAATACAAGACAATGATACCCCATAATAACTTTAGCACTTGACTTAAAAACAAATTCCCTTTTAAGGAATGAAATCATCTTATGCTTCTAATATGAACACACCACAGGACATGGGACTCTTTCAGTTAAAATCCTTACCTGTATATTCACAGAGTTCTTTGTTGTCTGACAATAAATTGTAAGGGCAGTCATATTCGAAAGTAAAACCATTAGGCTATATTCATGGAATGCTGCAACAGAGCCATTGAATGAATAACAAGGAAAGCACAATACCTTTAGCAAGTCTCCTCAGAATTTGACAGCGGCATTTAAAAGAGACAGCTATCATTCTTGCTTACTGCCTTCAGTGGTAAAGTATACTCTTGGCTCTGCTCTGCTGGATGCAGCAGAAGCATATGAATTCCTTGCTCACATACCAGAAGAAAGGTAGTCCCAGTGGGGAGTGACAAAGCTTAATTCCTCTTGGCTGATGCAGAGATCAGCTTCATGTCATCCAGCAAAGCTGTGTCATTCACTACTACTACCACCACCACTTGCAGTACGAGATCAATGGCTTAAAAAGCAATGTTTCTTTAGCAGCTACAAAGCATCAAATAGTATAAAATGCTAACAATGATACTACACGGAGCCATTCTACATTCTCTCACATTCCCCTGCTGTGCACGGAGCGCTGGTTTCTGTTCTAGGCAAAGGGCCATGCATTCCAGCAAATTTAGGGATTTTTTTCCCCCTCCCTTACACATCTTTCATTTCCTTTGTGATTTGAACTGAACAAGAAGACAAAAGAGTAGAAATGCTAGTTTTGAGGGCAGATATTTTAAAATGAAAAATATGTTTTAAAAGATTTAGATTTTACGTTATATGAAGGTAGGGAAAAAAACAAACTATTTACCTGCCTGATTTTATCATCTAAAAAGCATTTTGATAATTTTAAAATAATTATATTAAGGTAGTGGAAGCAGGGTATCAGAGAGAAAGAGGACAGAGGGATATAGTTTTGTGGGCAGGACCATGAAGCATTTGATCACACAAAATAAATAAAATGATGCTGCATAAAAAATATGCAATAAATCGGGTTCGTTCACCAATTCCCAACTGAAATGAGGGGAAAAGAAAAAAAAAAGGAAAGAAATTGAGATCCACTTTTAGTGCATCTAAGAATCAACTTGTCCCATTTCATAACAAATCCATCCAAACCTTACCAAATTTTACATATGGCACAATATTGCTCCATTACTTCAGATGTTTTACAGTCTCTTATCTCCATTCACAAAGAAATTGAACATTTCATTCACAGAATAATGAAGTAGAACATGATGCTTAAATGACAGTTCCACTGTACCCTTACAAACAAACCAAAAATTTTCTAATGGACAAAACCCAACATAGGATTTATGAACTTAAAAGCAAAAATTTAAACAAAGCTGTATAAAACTTTAAAGGCAGATTTGTGTCCAAAAGATAAATGGTTCACTTCACAATGTCAACATTGTTCATTTAAAACATTAGATAATTATTAATCTATCACCCTTTCTCCATTTTGGAAATACATTTAACATGGCTTCATATACTCCATGTCCCATTCATTTTCTTCTATTTCAAAATTAGTGAGGGTATATTCTGACATTTTTAACCAAAGTTGCAGTTAATTTGATCAGTTGGTGCTAACGTGCACATGTGCTACATTGGGGGATTAAAAGATGGAAGAAGGATTAGATTTCTGGGGAATTGGGGGGAAGTGGCAGGGAGGAATGGGACAATGTTTGTCATAAGCCATACATTTTGTAAATGTTAATTAAATTCTGGAAGCTGCCATGGAAAAGGCCATCCAAAGAAACTCTAAAGGGGAAATAGATTGTTCTTTAAGTCAGTGGTTTTCAACCTGTGGTCTGTGGATCCCTGGGGTCCATGGACTATGTCTAAGGGGTCCACGAAAGACTGAAAACTGAAGAGAATTCAACTATACAACAGACAATATATTTCCAAAGGGGTCCACACCTCCATTTGAAATTTTCTAGAGGTCCACAGATGAAAAAAGGTTGGGAACCACTGCTCTAAGTACTTCATCAGACAGGTCAGTTTCTTTCTCCATTTTAAATCAGAATTTCCATTCCACTGTTTTTCTTATTTTTCCCTTATTAGTGGCATCCTATCCCTCCTGGTTGTAGCAGCACCCACACTTTGAAGAGACTGGTCAGACGTAGTGTATCAACACAGCTACAGTGTCCTAGACAGACCCACTGACCATAGATTGTTTTGTTTTCATTGGAAGCTGATGAGAACTATTCTAGGCAGTGGTCGGTCTGATGTTCCTTGGTTGGGGATTTGGGTTGTCTGTCTCTGTAATTGCTGAGTTGTGACCAGTTATGGGCCATGTGTGTGTGGTGGGTTGGGGAAACATAGAGCCTTCTCTGCATGGGTTTCAGCCAGTGTTATTCATGGAGGTCCTGAAAGTACTTGTGAAATGTTGAGCTATTACCTGCTCTTTGTACCCTTGCCCTTCCAGAACGATGAAATCAAGCAGGGAGGCATTGGATCCATCATTGATGGAACTGCCATTATCTTTTTCAAAAGGGCAACTTGCCAATATTCCTTAAGGAAAGCATGTGATTTGGTCCATGCTCAAGTCTCAATACCGATATGTCATCAATTATTACCCTGTCTCTAATCTTCCATTTTTTAGGAAAGGTTATTGAGAAAATAGCAGCAAAGCAACCCTGGAAATACCGAGTCTTCAGATTTCCTTGTTCCTTGTCAATCCAATTTTAGCCATGTTTATGGTGAGGAGATTGCACTGGTCTTGTGGGTCAATGATGCCCTTCTGGCAGTGGATCAAGATCAAGTGTCCATATTGTTTTTTGTAGATGTGTCAGAGACTCTTGATGCCTTGAAGCTTGGCAAGGATACGTAGAGTTGTTTAACTGTCTCCAATCACTACTCTGAGAGAAACCAGAGGAGGCTTTTGGATGATTTTTCAACTGTCCCAAGAGCTCTATTCTTTCCTGCTTATTGTCCCTGGTTCCACCATTTTCTGTATTTTATTAGGAATCAAAAATCTCTCTTACAGGACAGTAATTGCCAGGATAACTCTTCTTTTCTTTTAGACTCTGATTCAGGAAAGTACATAAGCATATCTCATTTGTGTTTATGCCCTTTCCCTAATAGGGATGTTTTCCCAAACTGGGGCCTTAATGATAGTTACCAAATGTTTGTTGTTGCAGAAATGCTCTGGTAGAAGCCCAGTTCTTTGGGATTTTCCTGGGATATGTGACATTTAACCTTGAAACCGATCTAACTGGTCTTTTGAAAAAAATAAAGGGTAATGGACAATGAAAAAGCAATGAAAACCTTGTCACCATAGTGAATGGTAAAACAGATAGAAGAATACTTGGAAAAACTATGCACATGTGCACAGAGTGTGTATATATAAAATTGTGTGCATGCAATTTTTTTTCCTTACCCTTGTGTCTGCAAGATTTTCATTATTTCCTAATTGGACATAACTATTTTTTCATTACAAACAAAACAACAAATGCATTAGTAAATCACACATCTTAGAATCTTTGCTGATTTGGCCTCCCTCCTTACTAATTAATGGACCTACTATTTCTCCAGAGTTTTCTCCTGATATATTTGTAAAAACTTTTTTTCATCTTAATCCCTTTGGGTAGTGTGAACTCATAGTGCCTTTTGCTGACCTCATCATTTTCCTTAAAAGTCATAATTTACTCTTATAAACATAGTATTATATACACCACACACAGATTTGTACATCTAAGATTATATTTGTAAATATTAAATTGCATGTCATTAAATGGAAGCAGCTCATTTTTATGTGACAAAATAGACAGGATTAATATATATATTTCCTCTCAAAGGTCACCTTCTACCTAATCTTTACCAACCCATCTCTAGGGAGAATGCTTCATAACACAACATCAGTTAAATTCCTCTGAAGTGACCCAAGACGGAAAATTAAAATGAAGAAAAATATGCTTGTTCTATATGGAATACGAGATTGCAATTTTTATAAAAAATAAAATTCCAATATGAAATCAGGAATTTAACTTGTTGATATTTAGAAGTGGTCAGGAATTTTCTGTCAAAAAACTTTTGGATGGAAAATTACCTTTCTGAAAATTGAAATTTTATGTGGAAAAACATTGATTTTGCCAAAAAATTTCAGTTTTCTGTTGGAAAAATCTTAATGAAATATTTAGTTTCTGGTCAGTTCAACATTAATCTGTATTCACCTGAGCTGCCATGGTGTCTCATGGAAGTGGTAGCTTGGCTGCCCTATGCCTCTATTTTCCTCTATAGGGCAGGCTCCCTGCCCAGACACCATCTCCCATGCTGCATCCTCTTTGGTTGAACTGATGCAGGGCATCATTGGAGTCATGTGGTCAAAGGGTCATCATGAGAGATGTAGTCTAGCCATAGAGCCCAGCATGTAGAGGAGAATGGGGGCATGAAGCACTCAAACTACAACTCCCACCAGGATTAACTGATTTAAATCAAAGAGATTTAAATAGCTGATTTTAATCAAGATTTAGATCAGCAAGCAGCAAACTTTGATTTAAATCATCCACTTTAATTTTGTTTTGTATTTGCATTTTTTAGTTATTTCCCTGAAGAAAAGTTGATTCTCATTGGTTGAAAACCATTAAAACGTTACTTTGCAACTAATATAGCCATTATGCTAAATTTGATTATTCTTTTTGCTAACCAGGAGGCTAGAAAATGTCTATACACATGTATTTAACCAATTATATAACTTCATTTACATTTATTCATACTCAAAATTTTATATTTTTATTGTTAGAGGTTGATACAAATTAAAAATAAAAATTAATCACCTAGTAAATAAGAAAAACATTATTCACCACTTTCTATTTTGATAGAAATTCAAATTCAATTAAAATGCACAAAACAACATTTATCCTTATTATTAAATGAAACTATCTTAAATATGCTGGATATGTAAGTAAACAAACATGTTTTGCATTTAAAATTAACCAATTTATTATTCAAAGGAGGTATTACCTGCTGTTAGTGAACTGAACTCATTACTTCTGGTGACCCACATATTCAAGATTTTAGAACTAGTAGATCTCATCCTCTCATACCTAGTTTTTATTCACAGATTGGAAGAGGAAAATAAATGTTCCTGCTTTTTCAACTCGCAGTCAGTTTCTTAATTTTGACTGAACTAGTTGCTGAACTGATGTAGTTGAGTAAACTGAAATGAAGAAAATATTCTCTCTGTACCTGCAGAAGAGGCTACTGCTGTAAATAGGCTGTTTTAGCACTTCAACAAACTCTGGTTCCAAATACTTAGTCAGTGACTTCACCAGTTCAGTCGTCTGACTTTCTTTAAAACTTGGCAGCAAATATATACTACTTAATATTATTTTCTTGATTTAATGTAAATTATTTTAATAGATTATAAGAAGATTGGTCATTAATATAGGTTGCCAATTTCAAATTTAATTTTAAACAGGTTTACTTTTAAAAAATAAACCTGTATTTAATTTAAATAAAAAATCCAATTTAAATGAAAACTATGATTTAAAAAAAATATTAGACATTTTCCCCCGACCCCAACAAAGCAACATGGCACCTCAGGAGGGGGCAGATTAATATCAAACCAAGATGAAATGAGATGTTTTGATTTGGTTCAACACACCAAAATGAAATATTTTGATTCAGGAATGTCGGGTTTTTTCCCTGTTGGAAATAGTGAAACAAACATTTCAACATCACCAAACCAGCAACTTGTGAACTTTTCATTCTGCACAACAACAACAAAATCTGATATTTTGACTTTTATCTTGATTTGGGATCTGATTTTTATCCTGCCTTACTAATGGTGGTTTCCAACAGTCGCGATTTCCACTCTAGACCCTCAATCTTGCATTGTAATGTGCACGGATGGATTTCAGTGGTGTTCTGTGTAGTTGCAGTGGTTTGCCCATTTCAGGAATGGAGCATAAATACACAGCTCACTAGCCCATTATTACAAACATGTAATGAGGAGGGGGGAATAGCATTTTATTAAAGTCATGGTGCACTTCCAGAATGGAAGAGTACTTCATATAAAACAATTTTTTTTTTCACTTTCTTGATCTTAACTCCATCTTAAATTCAGACACCCAGAGTTCTCAGGTGATTAACACTTGGTTTCAGTCTCATGCGTCTTGATTCATTTAGATGTATTGGTACTTTGTACAACTGCCTATTTTGTGTGCCACTGCTTATGTAATTAACTAAAAAGAGACTGTAGGTGCCTGCAAAATAATAGCATTTATTTCTACCCACTTTTAAAATATAACAATAAATACAGAGGAGGTTGCAATCATCCCTGCTGAAATAGTTTGGTAACTAAGGGAGTGCTGCCCAGTGAACGAATGAATGATAATAGCTGGAGATTATCAAGAGAAGTGTAAAAGTGAATTTTTAAATCTATACTTATTATTTTTATTATTATTTTAGCACCCAAAAGCCCAAGCAAGAGTAGGCGCCTATTGCGCTAGACACTGTATGAAGATATATTAGAAGACAGTCCTTGCCCTGAAGCTCCTAACTGGAAACAAAATGCAACAAGCAGACGCTACAAAGAACAGGAGATATGTAGAACTGGTCAAAACCTGGAATTTCCATTCCACAGGAAATTCTAGCATTTTAAAATTTTCTTTCATCCCAAACTGGATCAAAAAGTTGGCATTTAAAAAATTCCCAGCATTGTGAAAATTTTTGTTTTGAAATACTGAAAATGACTTATCAAAACGTTTTGCTTCACTAATGTTTTAAGCGCTTCATGTCAATAAGGAGGAAGCCTTTGTTTTGACTTAATTGTTTCAACTATTATATTATATATTGACTAATATAGTATTGCATAAAAGTCAAAAGTGCTTTGATCTTAACATGAAATGCATCAACCTTATCAAAACAAAATGTTTCAATAATTTTTAATCAAAAATGTCAATGAAATCAACACATTCCTGTAAAGCAGTTTGATTTAGTTAAATCAGCATTTTATAACCATAAACTGTTCTGCTAGAAAATTTTTGTTTAGCTGTAGAGATGAGAGAGGAGGAAGGTATCAGTAATAAAATCCCATAGTGGCATAGGTCAGCTATGTCCACAACTTCTTGGTTCCCAATTATTTGAAAGGTGATTTTTTATTTATGTATTTATTAAATAAATATCAGCTATGCCTGACTGATGTTTCAATCTTTCCAGAATCAGTTGGCTTATTTCTTTTAGGACTTACAGCAAAGGAAAGTCCTGAGGAAGGATTAGAGGAGGTAGAAGGCATGGACTTCACATATTCATTTCAGTAAGACATTCCATGCATAAAGGGCAGCATGAAAGAAATCAGAGACATCTGTGATGAACTTGACAAACAGGCTGATCAGAGTCAGACTAGCATCATTGGGGGAGTAGAGGAGGTGGGACAGGAAGAAACACAATAGGAGACAAGAGTGGATAAACAGAGATGGACAGAGTCAAGAACGACCTTGGTGATGAGAGCAAGAACTTTAATTTGATGCAGCAGAAAATGGCAAGTCAGTGAAAGGATTATCTATTGGAATAATGGTGGTTGATAATTTTACCTTTTTTTCCAACCTGAGCAATAATGCTTTGCTTTGTGCAGAGATACTGCCCTGGCGGTTTAAAAAGAATTAAAAAAAAATAAAAAATAAAAAAGTACTCTTCCCCCATTCCTACTCTGGCAGAGGGCTTATGATTTTGGAGCTCCCTTCATCCAGAGACCAGGATGAGCTTGTTTTACATCTTCAAAGGAAAATCCCAAACAGACCTCTTTGCAAAGCTCTACCTCTGTTAAATGAAGCTATACATCCACACACACCAGCCATCCCCTAAATAACCAGTTCTATGTGGAAATACTTCTGCTTCACAGAAAAACTAGACTGTTCATAGACAATAATGAATCTTTTTAATACTTAAATTTGATGTCCAAATACCATAGTAGTGGCACTTAACATGGCCCTAAAAGCAAACCATTTTTTTTTAAAGTAGGTAGAGAGCTCTAGATAGAAAATGATTAGATTTGGCTACTGACAACCTAGATACCCCCGGTTCAACAGCTATGCGTCAATCTATGGTAAGATTAGTCAGTATTGCCTCATCCTTGGGTGCCTTGTAAAAGGACATATTGAAGAACAAATGTTTCAGTATTGAAAAACTGAACACATTTTGCTGATTCTCCAATTCATAAACCATGGAACTACTGTTCATGGTTTCATGAATTAAAAACAAACAATCTGGTTTTCTGAATGCATTTTATAAACCTGCATATAATATTAAATTATAGAGAATGTACACTTTTTCTACCTAAAATTAATTTTCTAGTGAACATCACCAACAGTGAATGCTCTACCATATATTGTGTCCTTTATAGCAAACTGTACAACAGATGCACAAAAATGCGAGAATAACTGGTGACAAAATTGAAACTGTCCTTTTCAATAAAAATGTGTATTGCAGAAAGGCTGAGAATTGTTTGTTTACATGGAGGAACTGTCCTTTGCAGACCTTTGAGGTATTTAATACAAAACAGATCTTTCACTCTTAACCTAATTTCATTTACTGTAAACTACATGGTTTAGCTGTTCTGGCCTATGCTTTCACAAACGCATAGCTTTGCTTTAAAACAATAATTAGGGGCTTGAGAGGAATTGTAATATACTAATAAAATGATACCGTATGTGCTACAATAATAAAGAACCTTATCTTAGCAGCTCTATTAAATTCTGTCTTTCAAAGGTATCACTAAATATAAGCTGAACTATGTGAGATTTTAATTTGGGCAGAAACTTACATAGGAAAAGTCTTATGTGAACCATTTTGGATACAGCACCACTTTAGACATGAATCCACAACATTGCACCATGTTTCTTGGCTTTGATTCATAAAATTGAAAGAAAAAGAAAGAGGGTGCTTTCTTTCAGGAACACTGCTGAGAAATCTTCTTAGTATCTTCTGTCATAATGATTCATAAACAACCTGTAGTCTTCCAAATATAATTAAATAAATCCCCACCAAGATAGTTTTTCACCAATACTGGAAGCAGTAGCATTAAGAAAATGATACAACTGAAACCAAAAAGAATTCTGCACCAATGTTTGTAGATTTCAATGAGAGAAACCATAAATAACCATCCCCCTCCAGCACACACACTCAGCCTAGTAGTGGTGTCTGCCAGCAGCATGCATATAATTACAGTCTCTGGGATTTAATGTAATCTCAAAACTAAGGGATGTCTCTGTTTTACAAGCAGTTTCCACATGCTGTAGTACATGGTTAAAGACTTCCGTAATTCCAATCTCTATAGGGCTTTATACTTTTTCAATTAGTCACAAAGATGACCTTCCTGCTGTTGCAACATCCTTTATTTTATGGAAAACAGAGCTAGCTTTTGAAAAGCTAGGCTACTAAGAACATTTCTTTGCTCCCAAAGGTGTTTGATTTGAAAAGTCCTTTAGGGGCTGGTTAGAGGATTTTACCTATTCTAATCGAATTGCTATAATACAATCTACATATTTATCCTTTACACAGTGGAGTACAGATGCTAAACACAACACAGTGTAAACAAATAAAATGCTGTTAAGAAATTCCTACACTCACTATTACCATTCAAATGGGGTAAAGCCTCTTACACTTAAGAGAAAACAGCTGCTTTTACTCTGCCATTTAAAATCAAAAGATTATCCTAATACCACTAGAACAAAAAGTAGAATAATTATGCCTTTCTCTAGTTGTATTACTTGCTTCTGTATTTTATTTTGATACATTATTTTAATAATTTAACAGTTATGTAAGTGTGAACACTAGGCAAATACAATTTAGATGGGGCTACTATAAGGTGGGTGCATAACTGGCTGGATAACCGTACTCAGAGAGTTGTTATTAATGGTTCCCAATCCTGCTGGAAAGGCGTAACGAGTGGGGTACCGCAGGGGTCTGTTTTGGGACCGGCTCTGTTCAATATCTTCATCAACGACTTAGATATTGGCATAGAAAGTACGCTTATTAAGTTTGCGGATGATACCAAACTGGGAGGGATTGCAACTACTTTGGAGGACAGGGTCATAATTCAAAATGATCTGGACAAATTGGAGAAA
>NC_048298.1:61909501-61948219 GCF_013100865.1 Trachemys scripta elegans
CCATTTCTCCAATTTGTCCAGATCATTTTGAATTATGACCCTGTCCTCCAAAGCAGTTGCAATCCCTCCCAGTTTGGTATCATCCGCAAACTTAATAAGCATACTTTCTATGCCAATATCTAAGTCGTTGATGAAGATATTGAACGGAGCCGGTCCCAAAACAGACTCCTGCGGTACCCCACTCGTTACGCCTTTCCAGCAGGATTGGGAACCATTAATAACAACTCTCGGAGTACGGTTATCCAGCCAGTTATGCACCCACCAGTTTGATCATTCAAACTGGTGAAATTTTGAACAAAAAAAGTTCTCAATCA
Source organism: Trachemys scripta elegans (assembly GCF_013100865.1). Classification (NCBI taxonomy): domain Eukaryota; kingdom Metazoa; phylum Chordata; order Testudines; family Emydidae; genus Trachemys; species Trachemys scripta. The sequence goes on from NC_048298.1 coordinate 61,909,816, forward strand.
TACTTGTCACTTCTTTTGTCACTTCACACTGAATCAGACATTTTAGCTTTCAGCGTGACATGGTTGATAGACAATCCTGGAATCTTATCATATAGATGTAATAAAAACAGCTTATAATGTCGTCCTCTATACTGTGGTGAGCAAAAATTGGCTGATTAAAGCAGGGATAATAAAGAGGAGCCAATAGGGGAGAGGCCCTGAGTTGAAAAGGAAAAGCTTGCACAACCCAGCCTCACAACAGAGTTGGGAAGCAAAGATGAACATGAAAACTGAAGGACAATACAATACTGCTTAAAAGAGACTTTGCAAATTAACCACTCTTTGGTTTTCCTACAGCTGAATGAATCTCAAGCTATCTATATTGCTTGTTGTGGTTTCTTTTTTTGGGACCAGGCTGAAGGTAGCTGCAGTTCTGATGCCCTGTATATTACTCTGGTGTAGCGCCATGTAAGTAAAAGTTACCCTTTCTTTACAAAGATTCAAAACGCAAAGTTGGAATGTCTGACCAAACAGGTTAAGGATGCAGCCTGCTCCCCATTGCCACAAAATTCTTCATCCCTCATTATTGCCCCATCTGACTTACGTCACTCACCCAACTTTACTATTGTCCACTAAATTTGCCCTTTTCAATCTTTGCACATGTTTTTGCACAAGTGGTTTGTAATGCTCTGTGTCTGGCTCTGCCCATCTTTAAAGAGTTAAATACCCGGTGCACACTCTTGATGACATCACTATGCACAGACCAGGAAATATACACAATGTCCCACAATTCAGAGATGAATAAGACCTATTAGATCAGCTAGCCCATCTCCCTGACAATGCAGGATTGGTCCTACAATTGGCACTTTGTCTAGTCTAGTTCCACAGGCCCAAAACTACCCCCTTAGCAGATAGCCCAATAAAACTCACTGATAGGAAGATTTTCTTAAATATTCACCCTAAATATTCTCTTTTTTTAATTTCGTGTAGCTGCTAGTTATAAGCCTTTGAACCTCCCCAAAAAATTCACCTCTCTCCTTGGTGTTAACACTTTTAAACATCATAGAATGTTATGCTCTCCCCATTAGTTGTTACTTAGCTACAGGTAAGACATACATATAACTCTTTTTTAAAAAAAACTTTCCTCATAAATAAGCCCCTTGTTTCAACCCCTTAATTCTTCTTGTTGCTTTTCACTGACATTCCTTCACTTTGTCAATGTGTTTTCTAGTAAGGAAGTACCCAGAACAGAATTCAATATTCCATATGCAGCCATATGAGAAAAAAATAGCTAGGGACAATTACTTTCCTTGTCTGTGACACAAGGCATCTGGGTGTAGACCCTGTTGCTGTTTTGCAAATTCAGCTGCCATTTTGCATTGCAAACTGAAATTTAATGTGCTGACCACTATCTGTAGTTGGCCTCCTTGCATTACTGCTTTCCCGGCTTTCCCCTTGTATTGAATCAGCATATTTTGGATTACTTCCCCACAGATGTATTAGTTTTCCAAGTCAAATCTCATTCTGCTTTGGTCCGTTCATATTTCTGGTTGCTCTAAGTCTCCTTTTATTGTTTCTCTGCTTTCACTACTACTTGGATCTCCTCCTAATTTAGTATCATCTGTGTCTTTATTAACAAACTCTCATCATCTTCCCCCGCCCTCCCATATTGTAGATAATCAATAAGACAAGACTTAACACCTTTCTCCGTTGGTTCCTGCTAGATAGCTTTCTGCAACATGATATGTTGCTATTTATCATCAAAACCTTTCTGATTCTCGAGCCAGTTTTCAGTGGTTTTCCTATCAAAGCCTAGTATTTTTCCAACTAAAATTGTGAGACAGTGTATCAAATGCTTTACCAAAACCCAAACAATACATCAACTACTTTTTCTTCTTCCATCAATTTTACAATTAAACAGTAACTGTGTCAAGATATATTATATATAAATCCAAACTACGTTGTGCTCACGGTTATCCTCAAAAAGGCAGTGACTTTTCCTTTCAATAATTATTTTATTATTTCATTTTCACAGGGCACAAATTTAAGAGATGTTAATTGCGAGGACCAATTATATTTCCTATTAGTGTGCATATTAAAATACCCAATAGCATGTAGGTAATTTGCTATTCCCACGATACAAATTTGCTATTCATACAATTTGCTAATTCATACAATACAAATACCATGTTGGAACATATATACATAGCTCAGACCTAAATCAATAAGAGCTGTGCGAAGGTAGAATTCTGGCTGGAATTTATTTTTGAATTTCCTTGGATTTCTTGTAAAAAGCAACAGAGGGTCCTGTGGCACCTTTGAGACTAACAGAAGTATTGGGAGCATAAGCTTTCATGGGTAAGAACCTCACTTCTTCAGAACACTTCTTCTTGCTTTTCTTGATGTATCTTAGTCTTTATGAAAATAGTCACATGTGGGACTTTTTTTTTTTTTTACTCTATACGGTGTGAATTTAAAATCTGTATTATGCCAGCTGTTGTACTTCAGCAATGAAACTAAACTTGGTACCACAAAGAAGGGCAATGAACAGATTCTCGCTATGAACTTGTTTAGAAAGAGCTATATTTACTTAATCGATCAAACAGGAGTCAGAAAAGGATGACATATTTTGCAGAGGCATATGCTAATAGTACTGCACCAACCTTTAAGCCCTACTGCTTACAGAAAAGGTCCATAAAACTGTTGAGATGAAGGAAATGCTCCTGAGCTGCTGTTCAGAAAGCTGAACAGCATAATAGCAGCATAATCTATTTATTTATTTTTAAAATAAAGTGGAGGGAGAGGTGGAAACACTTTAATAAGAAATTAGAAAGCTGACTGATATGAATTCACCATCTATCACAGCTTGAAAAAGTGAATTCACACTCTTCCCCTTCCCCACTTCCGATTACAGATCCCTCAGCAATGCTTGAATGTTAGCAGTGCTGCTAATGGATAAAAATGGAAACAAATGCATGCAACAAATCACTGTATGCTCTTGTGCCATCTTTCCCATTCTGATTCATCATACACAGAACTTCATGTGGCTACTGCATATTAAAATCAATGTTCTGCCTCTTCATTATTACCATTATTTCTCTTTCACTTCAGAAGTTTCCCTTCCTTGAGATCTCTGCTTGAATAGCTTGTCAGAGAACATTTAAATCAATATGTGCGTGTGTGTGCTATGCATCCGGATGCCATCTCATTACAATCTGAATTCCTATAATTTCTGTCAAGGTGCAGAAACATAGTAAAAACTGCGTTAGATGATTGAAGATTATAGCCATCTATCTCCATCATTTAGAAATCTGAGGTAACTGAGGATTTATCATCAGCTCATTTCACACCTGATAAAAAAATCTAAATAAAGATTGAATGCTGCATCTTCTGTGATGCATGCAAATTAGTTGCAGCTCAAGCAGAAAGCATTAAAGATTCACCCTACATTTGGCCATTGCTGGGATGCTTTATCTTAGTACAGCCTACTGCACCTGAGACCCAGGTTTAAGTCACTGTTGAAAAGCTGTGGTATCACAGAGTGTTTATATATGATACAGAAATCCAGAGCTGGATGAGCGGTGAGATTACTTTTTGGGTGAGAGGAGTTCTATAGTGGGCAAACGCAACTAAGACAGCACATGTTTATGGAGAAATAGCAAGCCCTGGCTGGGCTCAGGGCCGACCCTAGACCTAATGGTGCCCGAGGCGAGGAGAGTCTTTGGCACCCTCACCCCCATTTATTAAACTTTTGAATACCTTATTTTTATTGCATTTGTAGCCCATTTCACAACTTTGATGCACAATTTGCATTCATGATTTATCTCTGTTATACAAGATGATAAATTTGCATGCTAGGATCTGTAAATCTGTATTTATTTATGATATCAAATTAAAAAAACTCATTTTCTCAAAGCTTACAGAAACTTTTTAAATTTTAAGAATAATTGAAATGTACTAAAATCAAGAAATTGAACTATGCACCAACGCTGAGTGGACCAGTATTAAACAGTGTTACAGCAGGTGACAGCCTCAGAATGTTAACCCTGGTCCTTTAGTTCAAAAGGTGCTTTTCTCACTTTTGCCCTTGAGAACTGAAGCACAGCATCAGACAGATCCAAAGACTGGCCAATGGCATTTTCAAGTGATAAAATAGCTAGAGATGTCAGTCTCTCATCAGCCATCATCAATCGAAGATATGTTTTAATGAGCCTGAGCTTCAAAAAGCTGCACTCACCACTTGCAACTGTGACCGGCAGTGTGAGCAGAATTTTCAAAGCTATCCACACATTAGGAAAAGTGTCCTTCAGCTCTGCATCATGAATGGATTGGAGAACTTGGGAGTGGAGAGTGCTTCCCATCTTGCAAAATGTGATGGATGTTGTCCAATTCAACAACTGGAGTGTAGTAGGTAAGACACAGAAGGTAATTGTCCTACTCTAGTCAGCAATGGTAAGGCCTCAGTGTAACGATGCTGCCCTTGGTGGGACCCAACTGTGAGTGCCAATTCGGGACAAACTGCTTAAAGCAGGGCAGTTACAGCCCAAGGCTGGGGTTTCTATGCACACCAAAGCAAACCAAACCAGCCAAACAAAGAGGACTTTGGTTTTACCCCACTAGCTAACCACATGTCACACAAGCAATTCCCTTACACACTCCAGTTTCCCAGTATCACCACCAGTGGCACTCGTTATGGGGACAAATGGTTATGAAAACCAATACCCCAGTAAAAGAAAAAAGGTTCTCTCGATCCCAAAGGACCAAACCCCAGACCCAGGTCAATATACAAATCAGATCTTACCCACAAATCACGCTGTTGCCAATCCTTTAGAATCTAAAATCTAAAGGTTTATTTATAAAAGGAAAAAGATATAGATGAGAGCTAGAATTGGTTAAATGGAATCAATTACATACAGTAATGGCAAAGTTCTTGGTTCAGGCTTGTAGCAGTGATGAAATAAACTGCAGGTTCAAATCAAGTCTCTGGAGTACATCCACAACTGGGATGGATCACTCAGTCCTTTGTTCAAAGCTTCAGTTTGTATCAGAGTCCCTCCAGAGGTAAGAAGCAGGATTGAAGACAAGATGGAGATAAGGCATCAGCCTTTTATAGTCTCTTGCCATGTGGTTTTTGCTTTCTTTGTCCCAAGGACATGTTATCCAGCACAGGGCATAGAAAAACCTTAGAGTTCTGTCCATAGGCAGGTCCCTGCATACCTTGCTGAGTCACAAAGTGTGTCTGCCTCTCATTGGGTCAATTGTATAGCTGATGGTCCTTAATGGGCCATCAAGCAGGCTAGGCAGAGCTGACACCAACTTGTCTGGGGTGTCACCCAAAACATAGCATAAATTTGAAATACAGACAGTATAGAGCCAATATTTAACTTCAACTACAAAAATGATACACATATACAGATAGCATAATTATAACCAGCAAACCATAACTTTGTTTTAGACACCTTATTTGACCCCCTTTATACAAGATTTGGTGCCACTACAGGACTGTGGTTGCAACAACGATCTATATGGTCCCTTCTGACCTTAAAGTCTATGAGGTTATGTCAGTAACATCACACTCAGCTAGAGTTCTGTGTCCAATTATGTGCACCACACTTCAGGAAAAATGTGAATAAATTAAGGAGAGTTCAGAGGAGATCTTCAAAAATGATAAAATGTTTAGAGAACCTGACCTATGAGGAAAGGTTAAAAAAACCTGTGTATCGTTTTGATAAAAGACGAGTGGGGAGGGAGACCCTGATAACATTCTTCAAAAAATGTTAAGTACTGTTATCAATTGTTCTCCATGACCACTGATGGTAGGACAAGATGATGTGCTTAATCCACAATAAAGGAAGATTTAGGATAGATATTAGAAAATCTCTCTCTATACGTAAGGGCAGTTAAGCACTGGAATAGGCTTCCAAGGAAGGTTATGGAATCCCCACCACTGGAGGTTTTTAAGAAAAGGTCCGGCAAACACCTGTCAGGAATGCTTGGTATACAAGGTACACTTGGTCCTGCTTCAGAGCAGGAGGATGAAATGACCTCTCGAGGTCCCTTCCAACGCTACATTTCTGTGAGTCTATGCAGGGCCGGCTCTACTGTTTTTGCCGCCCCAAGCAGCGCGCCGAATTGCCGCCGCAGACGGCGGGGGCAGTCAGTGTGCCGTTAGGGCGGCACGCGCATTTCTGCGGCAGCGGCAATTCGGCAACAGCTTCCGTCTTCAGCCGGAGGTGGCCGCCGCGGGCAGCTGAAGACAATTCGGCGTGCTGCTTGGGGGGGCAAAAACACACGGACTGCCACCCCTTACAGTTTGCCGCCCCAAGCACCTAACCGTCCATTGAAATGAAGAGGGCTACCTCAGATGACTCCATCAAAATTAAAATTTCAGGCAGTCTATAGACTCATGCAGACAATACCACCTCAGTTACATTCCGTTCAGATTTGGAGGTTAATCTTCACAATTACAAGGGATAGAAATGCCAGCTGAGATTCTGAACTGTGCCTCTAAGAGGTGCAGACCAGAAAGAGAACTCACAGACCAGAAAGAGTGGTGGTGCTGGGAGGACAAGATGGCTTACGCCATTTTTGCACTCTCTTGATACTGGGCTGTTTCAGGGGCCAGAGTATATAATCCCGGTATAATTTAGACAGCCCTGAGAGGACTGTGTAGATTACAACAACCCCGCCAGGGTGTTGTATAGGCAGAAACATCATCAACAATTTCCACAGTATACATAATGTGGAACCCCCCTCCCACCCACTGCCATTCCTGAGGACACTCTTCCTCTCCTCCAGCCATACATCTGGCACATCTCCTACGCTTCCTGCATGGGGAGAATCCTCCTCCAGCTATAGGGCCCCTGGTGTAAAGGGGCTGGGTGAGGATCTCACTCTGTCTTTTTAAAATAAAATCTTGGATTCTGGATCACAACCACATGGAAGTCTCAAAAAAAGGTAATTATCTGGTCATTTATCTGGTCAATAGCTGCACAATTACATTATACATGAGGCTTTGCATATACCACAAGTTCTGCCCTGAACTAGTGATAAAGAAGGAAATTATTCAGAGAACAAGACAGACTAATTTTTGATCAGAGTGATTAATACTCAGACTGTACTGTCACAGTTTCAGGTTAACTGTGTCTGTCTTCCCCACTCACCGCCCCGCTCCCAGTAGTCCACTCCAGGAGTTCCTAGTCAGGTCTCAGGCCATTATCCATCACCTGTCTCTGGGCAGGAACCTTTCTTCCACTCTCTCATGACCAGAGGAGATTTAAGGCTGCACAGCTCGCTGCCTTACACTGTGATATCCCCAGCAAGCCAGTCTGCCTAGCAGCCAGCATCCCTGTTTTGCTTTCTCTCCAAGGTCTATGACCAGTGTATTGCCAGCGGTTACAAGTTACCATGCAGCTTTTTCTAAGCAAGCACATTTATTCTTAAGGTAAAAGCCTTACACAAAAAACATATTAAAACAATAAAAGTTCCTCTATGCAGGCTAAAAGCTTACCAAATGTCACCCATTAATGTTATGGGGACTAGTAGGCTGCCTTTCCACAAAGGTTGGGGCCCTCCCTTGAACAGAAGGTTCTGTGTGTTCCTTGCCAGTTCAAGCCCATGCCAGTTCAAGCTCATCCTTTTATACCAAAAGTACTTTCTTCGTCTTCTAGTCTCTGGAAGACCCAGCTTGAATCAGTAGATGCAATCCACTCCAGGTGACAGTACCTCTACAGAATTATTTAGTGATTTGCCTTAATCACCCCTCACCATTTTCAGATTGTGCGGTAACCCTCCCCCATGGAGAAGAATACAATCATACATAAACTATTCATAGATTTAATATGGGTCCCAAAGATATCCCACGTGATTGCAATATCTGTCACATATAATATAGCATATTTTAAAATGCCTATTTCAGGGAATGGGATGGCTCAGGAGATTAGTATGGATATCTGGATCCTTTCACTTTGAGGCTGTCAGTTTGGATCTGGCTCAGGTAGTAAATGACTGAAGGTTTCTAGTATCTAAGAGCGGCATGGTGGCCTATGTCAAATGACAAGCCAGCTGGAGTAAGCAAAACCTATTTAACTCTTTCCCAGAAGGATCAATACCTGCCTAACAGGAAACACTATCACCTTTTTACAAGGCCCCTTGAAAATTTAGGCCTAAATGTTTGGAAAAAGCCAAATCACAGCTAAACTAAATACCTTAGACTAAGATCTGCAGTAATATGTAACATGTATTCATCCTTGAACCTATATATGCACCCATAACCCTTTCCATTGCAAGGAAAGGTTTATTAGTTATGTAATGCCTAACTAATGGGATCTAAATAATATTTTGTAGCTCCACATACACCATAAATATGAAAATAATTGGCTTTTATTTAAAATGGTATTGCAGCTAGTGTTTCCTGTTCAAGCCAGTCAAAGCAATTATGATAGTCACAGTCATATGCTAAGTATTATAACTCCTGATGGAAGCATGTGTAACATTTCAATATATTGAGTTATCATCAATACACGTCCACAGTCTTCTGTCTTTTAAGGACAGGAGTATTCAGGTTACATGTTTAGCTCCATCTTAGGCTCTGGAGCAAATACTACCCTTAGCACTGGATTTGAATGATGGGGTTTGCATCATATTCATTCCTCCCCATTAAAGGTTAAGCTGAGACCAAACTCATTTCATTTACATCCTACAAATGGAAATTAATTTGAGATCGCCTAGGAAAGAAAGGGGTTTTTCCCCCTCCCTACTGCTGAGATGAACTGACAGTATCAATTAGTTATGAATAAGAATCACTCTCCAGCACCATTCACCCCCCAATTCCTGATCCCATGTGTATAGCCTCCCCTTCTTCTGTACTTTGACAATTTTTCCCAGAGTCGTGGTGTATTTTCCTTAAATGCTGAAAGGCCTGTAAAATCCTGCCTTCATGGCAACAACTTCTGATCTTGATTTTTAATGAAGGCAAAAATCCTATGAAAGGACTCAAGTGTATAGATTGCTCCATGCATTTTACAAGCACAAAGAAAATTGCATTTCAGAGGCGGTACATATCCAATTACGAGGAAATAAGCTACAACAAAATGGCAAGGAGAGGCACTGTAATAAAGACAAACTCAATTAAAAGTTACCATAACAAAGCAAAGAAAGATACAATATAATGAACATTAATAGCCTTTTCAAAATCTAAAGTCAGACTGGGTGGTGGATACCAGAAATTATTTTTTTACGTAAAAGCTAATGAATCATTTTTGTTAACAAGAAAGGCACTCGTCTTTGATCAATGGGATCTGAGAATTAGCATTAAGTGGAGAAAGCATCTCGCATAAGGCTCACAAAAGACTAAGATTTTAGAAATTTCCTCTTAATCCATTTTATACATCTTGAAGCAACACTATCAAAAAAAGGACCCTCTGTTTTTTATTTTTATAGAAGGAACACTTTTTTGTTCAAGTCTCAGGACTGCATGTAAAACAGCTGGCTGGTAGAGGTGACAAATTTAACAGATATAATCAAAACTCCTCTTCTCCTACTCTCCCTTTTTTTCAGCTGCTCCTGCCCCATGTACAGTTCCTTGCTGAGTGGTGGCGATGAAAGAGGTGAGTGACGAAATACACAGGAAACACAGGGATAGCATAAAAATGCAAATAAAGCTATTATGTAAAGTAAAATTGGCCATTGCCAGCTTTATTAGGCCACTGCAAAGCTACTAGCCTTACATTCTTTCTGGTCCATTTTTTCCCCTAAACAGCAACAACAAATGACAAGTGTTATTACAATTTTTTCTTTCTTTGTTTTTTTTTTTTTTAAAACCAAGTCTCCCCTATTGGGGATCTGTCATAGTTGACTTCTCCTGACACAAATGCCTGCCATAACAATATGGGAATTTGGTGGTTTATTATTATAGGGCAAATGAAAAATTAAATTTGCTGCCATATAACTTCTTCTCATAACATTTTGACAAATGATAAATGACAAAAATAACTCTTCCTTATACCCATCTGTCTAGGTATTACATTAGCCTCATCACCAGAGTGCCTGAGTACCTCCCGCAAGTTAAAACAGGGGTCGGCAATGTTTGGCATGCGGTTCGCCAGGGTAAGCACCGTAGCGGGCCGGGCCCGTTTATTTACCTGCTGACACGGCAGGTTCGGCCGATCGTGACCCCCCCACTCACCGCGGTTCGCCGTCCCAGGCCAATGGGGGTGGCGGGAAGCGGCGCGGGCGAGGGATGTGCTGGCCGCAGCTTCCCGCCACCCCCCATTGGCCCGGGACGGTGAACCGCGGCAAGTGGGGGCCACAATCGGCCGAACCTGCCACGTCAGCAGGTAAATAAACTGGCCCGGCCCGCTAGGGTGCTTACCCTGGCGAGTCGCGTGCCAAATGTTGCCAACCCTTGAGTTAAAACAATAACAATGCTCCCCCTCACCCTTCAGGGGAGGCTTCCAGAATTTCAGATATCCTTTGTTCCACAGGTGAGAATGAGGTTACTACTGTGGGAAAACTTGTTTACTCTTCTCTTCAGGTTTTTACACTATGCCTATCTGAATACCTTCCAGAAGTGCATTAAGACAATCATGTGTGATTCATTCTCTTTCCTTCCTTCTCCCTTCCACTCTCCTGAGGGAATGCTGCATGAAAATATTTATAAGTATATTTTTATTATCTGTGTTCTGTGTAAGGTGTTTATATAGGTAAAAAAAAAGGTGGTGTGGGGGCTTCTCTCACTTGGAATAGAAAGCAGTGAGGTTTGAAGTGGCTCTCAGCTCCTGCGGGAGTTTGTTCCACAGTTTTGGACCAACCCAAGAGAAAGCTCTATCTCCTGAACAGACAAGCTTTACTCTTGATGCAAACAGTTCCAGTGTGTCCAAAGAACAGGGTTCTCAAGTGGATCCTTATCCCAGAGCTGTAGGCATTTTTTGCTGTCCAGGTCTCAGACCATTATGTGTGGGGCCCTACCAAATTCATGGCTGTGAAAAATGCATCCTGGACCGTGAAATCTGGTCTCCCTCTGAAATCTAGTCTTTTGTGTACTTATACACAAGTACACAGTGTTTCTCAAACTGTGGATCCCGACCCAAAAGCCTATTGTAGGGGGGTCGCGGTATTGCCACCCTTACTTCTGCGCTGCCTTCAGATCTGGGTGGCCAGAGAGCAGCAGCTGCTGGCCAGGCACCCAGCTCTGAATGCAGTGCTGCTGCCAGCAGCAGCAGCGCAGAAGTAAGGGTGGCATGGTATGGTATTTCCACCCTTACTTCTGCATTGCTGCTGGCAATGGCACTGCCTTCAGAGCTGGACGGCTGGAGAGCAGCAGCTGCTGGCCAAGAATCCAGCTCTGAAAGCTGCGCTGCTGCTGGTGATAAGATAAACAGAAATATTTACAGATAAACCATAATGAATGTTGCTTTATATATACACATGAAAATGATACCAATGATACCATAACACTCAGGGTTTCTTTCTCAAATTTGTTACATTGGTACAATATCCTCTCGATGACCAGAAGAAAAAAAAATGGTAAAACGTGAACAACACGATATTTTAGTAGCAAGGCTGATATTTTTTATTTATTTTTGGTGGCCCTTCTACTATATCACTCCTGCTAGAAATATTTAATTTTAAAACAGTATGTTTCTCTTCTCGTTGAAAGGGAGTAGATGCATGTGGATCTCCTGTAGAAACTCACACTCAGTTTCCATGCAAGTTTAAAATGCTTTTTATTACCTGGTCTGCTACAACAATGGGTTTCCCGACTCTCTAACCTAGAGGCAGAAGATGATTTTAGGTTCAGGGCCCTCTTGTATTATGACAGATGCTCCTCTTGCCCAGGCTGTGCATTAACTCTGCCTCAGCCAGGCTTCTATCCTGCGAGGCCAGGAGTTTGAGCTGCTCAAGGAGAGATCGGCTCAGCCACCAGCAGCTGCTCTCTCGGTGGCTCTTCTTTACTGGGGGAACCCACCTCTGACTCACAAGCCTTCCACACATCTCCCACTTCCATTCATTCATCTGCTGTCTATACACAATCCTACCACATGTCACTCAAATGAAAATTCGCTTTCCAGTCCCTCCAGGGACCATACAAGACATCTCTGCAGTCCCCATTGGAATGGGTTTCTTCTCTCCTTTTCCCTGGGGCCAGCAGAGTGGAATGACCTTTTCCCTGGCCCTTGCACAGAGACTGGGTTCTTCTCTCTCATATCCCCAAGCTTCAGAAACTGCTTTAGTTCCTCTGGCAGTAACAGTAATAGAAGAATAGACGGAAGACTCCAGCCTTGAAGTAAACTATTCCAAGATCTCTGTTTTTCTCCCCTCTCTTCCTGTCTCCCCTGTCATTTCCACTGGGTCAGAGAAACCATAAACACGGCTTCCAGATCTAGACTCCCAAGGCCACTACACAACTTTCCAGGGTTCCAGTCCACCACCACCAAATTAGATTAACTACCTCCATCTAATATGTCTCCTTGCCTCTGATGGGGACAATCTGGCTCATTTAGCCTGAAAGGAAAAGATGCTTTACAATGTGCACCGTGCAGCTGCATTATAGACGCCATGTACACACAATCAAATTCTATGGCAACTGACAGAGCACCCTTACACACACATACTTATATCAGTTGTTCTGTCTCATACATCACCTCACCATGATGCACTTTTAAGTCAAGAACACAGAGGTATAAACTCTTCAGATTTTTTTAAAATATTTGATTCCTGCTGCACAAAGAGTTTACAAATACCACCAGGGAAAACATAATTGCTGTAACTGCCAGAATATGCAACTTTTAAGGGTAAGGCATGTTGGTTTGGGGCTAATTACTAGTGTCCCTTTAAAGATCAAAACCTGCATAGTTACCAACTTGTATTTAAGAAAGAAAGAATTTGAAATGAGTAACAATGACAATTAATTTGACTTGCTGAATCCTTAAGCATTACTGTAATTACAGCATGTCAAAGCAAAATTATTCAACCCCCCCCCCTCCATTTTTATATATGTCAATAACAAGCAACAAAATCAATATACTTTCCCCAGTATTTTGTATATAGAACAGCAGTACCTATCAGACTCTTATGGAATTCTCCTATGTAAAAACTAACTGCGTGCAGGATAAGGATATAACAGTATTTAAAATAATCTATAGACACATGAACTTCAGAAAAACAGATACATACTGCATACTTGACTTTTCCTTTGAAGCAGTGTTCACAGGTCCCAAATTAGTGTTAATTGACTCCCTCTACTGGTAAAAGCTGGTACTTTATCAGAAAAAAATGTGTCTATTTGCATCTTTCTAGTGTATAAGATTGGAACATGCATGTGAACTGACAATATCATTCGGCTAAGGTCATTGTGTAGTCAGCCGAAAACAAGGAAATAAAACCAGTAGATTCTAGAAGATATATATAATACATTCTAAAATATATAGCATGTGGATAATGTTTATCACAACTATGCAGTATATTGAGCCCAGTGTCATTAAGGGATTATGAATTAATATTTTGTAGTACATGTTCAACATTGAAATAAATTTGGGGTTTAACTGTATTTCCTGATAAATTCAATAGATATGGAACTCTTGAAAATACATTCAGAATTCATTTTAGCTGTCGCTAGTACATTAGTTATCACGGGTATGAAATGACATATATTCTGCTTTCCCTTTCCATACAAACTTTATATTTTATTATTAAAGAGAGTCTTAAAATAAATAATGAAAGATCCCTGAAATAGTACATTGAATTCTAGTTTAAATATTTATGGAATTCTCGAAAAAGAAAGCTGCCTCTTGCATTTTACTCTGAAACCTTTAAAAGGAAGAAATAGTTATGCATGAATGAACCTGAATCACTGCAAAGTAACTTTAACAGTACCTTCTGTTTGGCTTTGCTCTCTCCATCTGAACAGAGAGGCAAGGTGAATCAGCAAGACTAGCCAAGAGAGTTGAGCAAATCTGTTACATTTCTGTGCTACACACATTAGAAGGAAAGGTTGGTTACTTTATACTGTCTACTGTCTGTTTATCAAAGTAATTCTTAACCACAGTCATTTCAAGTCTATGAATAAGAGTTAAAATATTTTCGTTTAGGTTATAGCAGGGTAACTGGCTAGTTCTAAAAAAGGGAGGAAATGTCAAATTACTTAAAAATAACACAAAATTAGCAATGTATTTAAGCGTGGGATACCCTAGTACCATTTCAGTGGATGTGAATATCCAACAAAACACCCATTCACAGGCAACTTTAAACATGTCTTGGGAGGCAGTCAAATGAGCATGCTGCATGCATAAAATTTCCCTTTAATGTTTTCCCATCCCTCTCAGTCTCTTTCTGCTGCTTCAGCCTCTAGCTCCAATATGCACAGCATGAAAGAGTACGAACTTTCAATCTCTGAAGTGCTCTGTGGGGATGCCCCAGAGAGAGGGAGAGTTTTATTCTCTTTCACTCTAGTGCTATTAGTGCAAGTGGCACAAAGCATCAGTCAGAAAACAGAAGAAATGGAGGACAAGAATGAGTGGAAAGCCAAAAGGAGGGAGGATTTCAAACTACTCTTGCTCAAGCAGGATTCCCAGAACCCCTAGGCTCAGCCCTAGAATAATTCCAGCACAGTAAATGGTATTTCCCCAAAATATATAGGTTTTTAAAGTCTCCATAATATTTTTGAACTAAAAATAAGTAAAAACTCTATAGTCTAAACAGTGTAACTCTACTATAAATACAGTGTTTGTGTCCCTCCATTATAAATAGAATATGTGTGTAAGTATGTGTGTGAGAGAGAGAGAAAAGGTGATCTCTTATGTAGAGATGTCTGCAGTCTTATTTTTTTGCACAACATGAACATTAAGGCCAGATATTTATAAATGTTCAGCACCTACAGTTGGGGTCAGATTTTCAAAAATACCCAACCTCCAGAATTTGCCACTGTTGTCAATTGGAGCTGCTTGCTGCTTAATACTTTTTAAATTCTGGCCCATTTATTTACATATATAATGAAAGCCAAATGCTTTTGAAAACACAGCCACTTAGTTAAGTGCCTAAATGAGAGCTTACAGGCGCTGAGCTCTTTGGAAAAATCTGGCCTTCCATTCATCTCTGCTTCAGATCCCACATGGTCAATTAAAAAAAAAATCACAACATACTGTAAACAAAACATTTCTCTGTGGATTATATTTTGACCAGGGTTGCGCCTCTGACATCTCAGGGAGGTGCATGAGCTGCACCACTATACGAATAGCTCCAGATCTGACTTTGACTCCAAGACACCCTTCTGAGTGTCTGATTAATTAGAGTTCAGACATGTGATGACATGGAGAAGAGATATTTTTGGTCTTTAAGGTGTTCTATTGTACCATTTAGTATCACCAATCCCAAACATTTAAAAATAATGCATCAAGCCCCCCAAATCTTGAGATTATTTAAAAAAAAATTATATTTTAAAAAATAATAAGTTTTGGTCTTTTTATTTGCCTTCTGGTTTTGGATCTTGTAGAGAGTTGCATTTTCCAGCTTTTTTCCTGTAATCATGAGAGCAGAACCTTACTTTTTATTATAAAATGAAAGCTAAGATCCTCACTTAATTACATGACTCCAGCAGCAGGGCTTTAAGCCAAACACCAACTATTGCAAGATGTGTGATAAAACCTTGAGTTAGTTGGCCTCATGGTAATTAAGGCACCTTGCTCTTCAGGGAATGAGAAATCCAATAAATTTCTTTAAGACTATGAAATAAATTTTCTGTAAAATATGTTGCACGTGTAGAATAAGTGATTGTGCCCTCAGTACTGCAGCAATCCCAAACTCAGCTAGAATGATCATTATCTATTCTGTTCATTCCCTATGTTCTTATGTAATTTTTTTTAATCTTACATCACATACCGTATATACTCGCTCATAAGCCGAATATTTTTGGTAAAAAAGTGATGCATCAAAGAGCGGGGGTCGGCTTATAAACGGGTCTACACCAAAATTTGATGATTTAAAACTCTATGGCAGAGATCGTCAACCTTTGGCGAACCGTGGTTCGCCGCTCCGGGCCAATGGGGGCTGCGGGAAGCGGCGTGGGCCGAGGGATGTGCTGGCCGCCGCTTTCCGCCGCCCTCATTGGCCTGGAGCGGCGAACTGTGCCCAGTGGGAGCCGCGATCGGCCAAACCTGCGTACGCAGCAGGTAAACAAACCGGCCCAGCCCACCAGGGCTTACCCTGGTGAGCCGCGTGCCAAAGGTTGCCGATCCCTGCTCTATGGAATCATTGAATTGAATATCTAATACAGTGTCATTTTGTTTACCTGGAGCGTCTGCAGGCATGGAGCCCCTCAGCTCCCTCTGGCCATGGTTCACCGTTCCCAGTTCCCATTGGCTGGGAACGGCGAACCGCGGCCACAGGGAGCTGAGGGGCTCCATGCCTGCAGACGCTCCAGGTAAACAAATCGTCTCGACCCGCCAGCGGCTTACCCTGACAGGCTGGAAGCCAAAGTTTTCCAACCCCTGAAATATAGGGTCAGTTTATGAAAGGGTCATACAGTCTTTGCTATTTTTACTTATCCATCTTTGGGGGTCAGCTTATAAACAAAGGGGCTAATGAACGAGTATATACGGTATATGCTCTCGCAGCTATATATGACATAATACACACTCACAAATGTGCATGCACATGCAGGAACACACAATAAAATAGCCATTTGGGGATTAACACTGTTTTCCATTATTTCAAATCGTGTAAGTCTCAAACTTGGAGTATTACCACCATTTTAATAACAATGTAAAAAGTGCCTCACATTTTTGCCCAACTGAAGCATACTTTTGTTTTGCACAAGTCTTGCACATTATTCACAGACTATCTAAAAATAATAAGATAATTTTACAAAATATAGCATGAAAAGTAGAAATCAAAGGGCAGAGCAAGGAAAGAGCTGTCATGCCTAACCAACAACTAGAGGGAAAAATACACAGTGTGCCAAGACTGTTTGCTTGATTATTAGTACAGTTTAGATGTATTTGATTTTTATTTTCTACTGGAAATGGTATGAAAACCGTTCTGCATTCTATGTCCTTGTAAAAGCTTTTATTAGAAGAAATAGAAAAGAGTTTGATTTTATGTAGTGCCTTTCATCCCAGAGGGCTTTACATAAACTAAGGAATTAGAAACTACTAGTGCAGTAATTGTTTAGGCAAACATGGCAGCCATTATGTGAACAACAATAGCTTACACAGAGCCTCAGGCATCAGAATCTGTTTTATTGAGAGAGTTGGAATACTGGCTAGCATGCTGAGATTATTTCAAACTCCTTTCAGAAGGTATAATGGACAGTCACTACACATGGGCAAAGAGAACGCCAATATGTCTCAACCTAAGGATGGCAGAGAAGCATTCTATAGTACTGCAGTGCAGTGTTAGCATTTGGGAGGAGTCTAAATCCTATTCAAAAGGGTATTTTTAACAAAGTGTGCTACAGTCTTTTATAATGGGAGGGAATCCCCAAGATCTAACAAGTCAATCACATGCATGTTTATGAAATGCTGATTTTTCTGAAATGCTGGAAAACCAGAGCAGCAAAATATATTTCTTGAATTTTGTAGACAGAGGGCAGCATGATCCAACCAACAGCATTGGCACAGAACTATGTGCAGATTTAATTAAACTTTCACTTTCGCTAAGAGCACAAGATCTTTGTATGATGGCAATTCTTATTCCCCAGGATACTAAGTCATTTAAAAAGGAAGCAGACTGTATATATGTACATGATTTCAAAACCTTGCTTTTATTCTAGCTGGCATTTCTGCTTGGCATAAAAGAAATTATGTGGTCCTAGTAAAATGTTAATCCTCTCAAGTCAATAAAAAAATCTGAACCAAAATGTCACTGCAGCTTTCCCAGAGGAACACACAGAAACAATGAAAATTGTAGAGTGGGAAAAACAGAGCATGTATTATAAATGACACCTTGTGTTGTCAAGCCCAGGTATCTTGCAACCCCAAGAACTATATCGCCAGAATGATTCATATTCGTGGAGCTCTAAGAGTCTGAAGAATTAATCTTAAGAAGATCATTTTATTAATTGACTCTATAAGGCTGACTGTAAGAGTTCAGCATTTACTTATAACGATAATGCATATTAGCCAGTAATTACCAGGAACTTTTCTGTAATTATAACCGATAAGGCATACTAATCTTATGTACCTAATTGATGAATGTAATTAAGTTTGAATAGCTCTGTGGGGGAGAACACTGATTTAAAAAAATCTAGGAAAATGGCATACAAAAATTCTCCTCCTATTTTGGTTTATGCCAAGACACATAAGAAATTCATCTCCTTTAGCTGGAGAGAATTGATTAACCCTGCTTTGCCCCTGGACTGACAATACAAAGCACATTTCTGAAACAGCTTTTCCTAGGGCGTGAAAGGAGATTAGGAAGCTTTCCCAGGCAAGTACATCAGTGCATCCACCTCTTGGAAATCTAAACTCATTTAATTTAAAAAAAAAAAAATTATTAGCCTTGTGCTGTGAAGAGAGCAGTCCAAATGTGAACCAAATATAAGCCAATGCAGAACCATTTTTTGCTTCCCCTGTTCAGAGACAACCATGTAGGCAGTAGTGAAACTAGTACGAATCACATAAGTTTCACACCAAGCAGAGGCAGGCACCAGAGTTATGCACAGGGGAGGAACATGCAAAAATGGAGGTGAGGGAGGGGTAGAATAGTGGAGACAACCCACTTGAAGCAGCCAAAAAGCTGAGCAAGATGAAGAGAGACACCTCCGATTCAGCAGCCAGGGAGTGGAGAGGAGGGCAAGAAAGAATGTATTCCTTCTTCCTGTCAGCAACTGGAGTAGCTGGGGCCACTTCCAAAGTTTATCAGAAATCTACTAGCGGATACGTAAGATGGAAACCCAAGTAGAATGCAGTGTCCTATTTAAGTGCTACAACAAGTGTTCTAGAGTCACCTCTCAGTGAACTTATTCGCAAAACAGGGTGAATTCCTTGCTTTCTTCCCAAGGTTCCTGGTATAAGGCCCTGCTCAAAAGTAAGTAAATGCACAGAAATCTAAACAACAATGATTAGAAGAGGAGACCTTGGAACTCATGACCTTCTGGCTCCCAGCTCAATGCACATTCCCCTAAGGCTACATGGTGTTCTGTAGGGAGTGAATAGCTCTGTCTCTGCCATATCCATGCACAACCCCATAGCTTCACCATGCTGCAGAACAGAAAGGAGATTAATCTGAAATGGGGAACATTTTGTATAATGTAGAATGAATGACAGATCTGGGCTCTTTATGTGGGAAAATGGTAACTCCTCTAAAGGGCGTACAGCACAGCAGAAATTGTTCCACCAACAGAAGAAAGATACAAATAGATACAGAGAGAAAACAGATATTAAAGGACACTGAAAGCCCTTTTGGAATAACTACTAAGCAAAAAAGAAAATGAAATGGGAATGAGGCTGTATTAATAGACACTGAGATTTTAAGAGAAAAATGAACAAGTTTTGATACATCAGCACCAATGTTGCAAAATCTCATAAGTCACCATCACTTATACCCAACCCAAGGTAAAAAAGGTCACTAAAGGGGTAGAGGAAGTGCTGGGTTGGGTTGTTTTGGGTGTCTAATAAGCTTCCCTAATTTAAACTTAGTTCAAATGGACTGCTTGCCTAAATAAGTACAATCTACTCTGTGGAAAAGCAATAAACATATTTTTAGACTTTAATAATTCAATATTACACAGACTTAGTCCAGGCTGCTCTCCATCTTTCACAGCAATACAAAGGGTTGTTTGTAAGGTCACAGAGATATTATAGAATTATGTTATGAAAGTCCCTAGGTAAACTTAAGAGAAAAGAAAATATCAAATTCCTAAAAATCTTTAGTGGCTACCTGAGGGATAGGAGAGCTCTGTAACAAGAACCAGAAAGAAGGTCATTTACCTTTGGAAGTAGCCATCTATACCCAGACAGGAACTGACACACAAATGAACAGTGCTATAAAGGCAAACCGAGTAAAATTTCAGCATTTTGAGCCACTCAGTTCCCAGTGGAAATTGCTAAAGCTTTAGAGTTCACCAACGTGATATTCTAGTAGAAAGTATGACAGGAATCTGAATTTTAGACCTCAAGCTCAGCATTTAGTACAGGCTGGTATTAGAAGAGATAAAGTCACAGTGATAAAGTTTTCAGTCTCTACAGATGGCTTGCTTCACAGTGCCAGTGGCCTTTTCTGCCCAAGGGATTGGAGAAAGATACAATTCCATCACACTGAAGATGGAGGGAGAGGCCAAAGATGATTTTCCCAGAGGACCAGGCAGAAACCAAAAGCACTACTTAGTAGCAGGGGCGCTGAAACAATTTGGATAGTGGGGGTGCTGACAGCCATTGAACCAAACTGTAATCCCTGTATATAATGAAAACCACTTCAAGCCAGGGGGTGCTCCAGCACCCCTAGTTCCAGTACCTATGCTTGGCAGAAGTGGGCAGAAGAAGAGGGAGGGATTGTTATGAAGGCCTTAAGATGAGCTCTTGATCCTCTATAATCATACTCCAAGATTAAAAGTTAGTGGTCCAAAGTCAGGGCAACCTCAAGCTGGGCTAGAATGTGGGCTGGGCTTGCCGACACCAAAAAGAGTCTTGTCAAATTCTGCAATGGAAAGGGTGAATTTCATTGACAATTTACATACTCACTTTATTTTACAATAGTGTGCCCTTTAGAGTTACATACTTGGATAAAGATTCCCATTCAGATGCATAGTTCATATGGACCATGATTGCAATTCTCCATTTAATAATCTGAATAACTGTGAACTAGTGCCTAAAAGGAAAATCTGTACAATGTTGCAGTTTATCAGAAAACACTGGCATTGCCATTAGCTGTAATAGACCACTCTAGTAAACCGCTAACACCTCAAGAGCAGCTTAAGCAGTAGAATACATTAGTCAAATGATATTTAACAAGAGGCTGTATTCTGAAAATTGACACTAAAATAGCATGACAGAGGTTCCATGTTTATTGTGTCTCAATAATTTGTGACAGATATGCTAAGTTTATAAGGGCTGGTCTACACTGGGGGGTGGGAGGGGATCGATCTAAGATACGCAACTTCACCTACGTGAATAGGGTAGCTGAAGTCGAAGTATCTAAGATTAAATTACCTGTGGGTCCACATGACGCGGGATCGACGGCTGCGGCTCCCCCATCGACTGCGCTACCGTCGCTCGCTCCAGTGGAGTTCTGGAGTTGACGGGGAGCGCGTTCGGGGATCGATATATCGCGTCTTAACGAGACATGATATATCGATCCCCGATAGATCGATTACTACCCGCCGATTCGGCGGGTAGTGAAGACGTACCCTAAGTTAAAAGGATGGGATTTTTTTTTCAATCTATCTCCCAGCCCTGGAAACTCAGCCTGGGCTTTGAGCAGCAGGCTGGGTTATTTCCATCCCATACATTTATCACCAGTAATAAAGGCACTGGTAACAGCTGTTTAAGCCCACTGCCATCAGTGGGTTTGCACAGGTGTAGCTGACTGGAATTTAGTAAAACAATTCCAAAGGTGCACAAAATGGAAAAGTATCCGGTTCGTACGATGTTGGCTTTGCAGTGCTTATGAAAAGTTCACTTCAAAGTAAATAGCCTTTTCTTCACAGGGCAAGAAAATTTGGGACAGTATAGCCTCACAGGCACAACTGCCATGCAAGGAAACATACCTGACCTTACCTTAATGTCCATGGCAACCTGCAATTTAGATGAAAAGGGCAAGAGAGTCCCTACTTGCAAACAGTCAACTGATGCCATTTTCCCCTCTTTACTAATTCCATTTAGACCCTGAAATGCACTGACATTCACTATCAGGAAAGCAACATTAAACAAGTTTACCCTACAGACTACAAGTGCTCCTGTGGGACCTAGCTCACATCATTAACTGACAACAACATACTCAACAGCAGCAGCCTCATAACAGCTCTCAGAAAAAAAAGACCAACTAACCTGTGTGCTATTAAAGAAAAAGGGTTAGCTATCCTGAATAAAAGATAATCTCTTCCATTCTTTTTCCTAACCTGTTGCATGCTATAACAAAGAGGTCTCTAACTGCATGAACAAAAGATCAAGAGGTTTCTTATTTTTTGGGTACTCTTCTGGGTCCTGATCCCAAATCCACTGAAGTCAGTGATAGTCTTCAATGGGCTTTGGATCAGGCTCCAATGCATGTCCCTTTTAGCCCACACTGCCAGCTGGAAGTAGCATCAGTTTGCACAAAACATAACAGTGGAGGCGTTGACAGCATGTGGTAAGTGCTTGTGACAGGGTGAAGCAACAATACCCTAGTAAACAAGGGGTTAACCCAAACTTTCTTTGTCTCCTCCTTCTACATTCAGGAGTTGCTGAAAGGACAAAAGGGGGAGAGTGCAATGGGAAGAAATTCCACGCCCACCCCCACTCTCTGATGGCTGAATTGATCTGCAGATACAGGAAGTTTTTGTTACTCTTTTTGCTTATGTTGCCTTGTTTTGATTTATGTTTATAAAGCGTCTCTTCCCTGGAAGAGACTTAACAGCGTGTTGCTATGTGTCTGCTCAGTCATCCTCCCAGCTTACAATGCTCCATAGTTATTTCTCACACAGTGTAGGTAAAGTTTGGAGTAGAATTAGGGCCAGTGTGAGCAGAATGAAATGTGCAGAACTAGGCTCTCCCTTAAAGACCTACTGATTCTGCACAAAGTGCTGAAAAACACCCATTCTATTTCAGATGTTATTTGCCTTCTGTTTTCTATTTTTGTCATTTGTCTTCCCACGTTTGTAGCTTTTGGCTGCTTAATCTTCAGCTTGTTATCTATTGGTGCAATTAATTAATATTAATATAACTATTATTAACATTAACCATGTATATTGTGATAATAGCTAAAGGCCTCAACCAGGTCAGGTCCCCACCATGCCAGGCTTTGACGAAACAAACATAGTAAATGACTGTCTCCTCCTCAGGAGCTCACAGTTGAAAAGACATTACCTGGGGGCAGAGGGGAGGATGGGGGGCGGGTAATGAAAATAGTAACACAGACTAGTTGGCTGCACATCCCTAGCCATTTAGCAGAAGTGATAACTTATCACTTAGCAACTATTACCATATGATAGCAGTTTTCTGTATGCATCACGGAAGACCTGAGTTCTAAGGAGGGACTTGAGACCAGGATAAGGTGGTAGCTTTGTGGATTTTGACTTGGAGTTTTCCCCACATGTGGGGAGTGATGTAGGAGAAAGCCCCAAGATGTTTTGGGGAAGCAGGTGATCGAGGCTGGCACAGCTGGCAGAGAGAAGGCAGGAACTGACCTCACAACAACAGCATGGATAAGTACAGTGGGCACTAAATCACAAAGGGCTTTGGAAATCGGTCATCTGGAGTCAAACTCTGTTTGTGACATCACAATTAGTGTAAATAATGATGTTGATCAGAACAGGACTCTTCGTTCCAGTGGGGAAGAAGCAGTAGGAGTATCAATAATGTGATTCAAATTCCCTTACTAACAAAATAAAATTTCTAAAAAATAATGTTTTTCTAAGGTTTTCCATCAGGTGCCGGCAGCTCTCTAAAACAGAGCTACACCATAATTCTCCACTCCTTTATTCAGCCCTACAATCTAAGTTCAGATGGAGCAAATCCTGCCTCACCTTCACATGTACATAAGGTCCTGAATCCAGCAGATCTGGTATTCAGCAGATATGGTTCTACTGCATAGACTGAGGGGGGGCGGCTGTGAGGGCAGGATGTGGAGATCCCACACTGTGGTCTGCACCTCTGCACAGTGTGGAGTTATGCTCCATGCGGGAACGGGACTCTCTGTAGTGGGTATTTGGAAGCAGGCTGACTGTGGTAATATAGATCCACCAGTCCAGTTATCCCAGGGGAGGGGCAAGCAGAAGTGACTGTAGCCCTAAGGCTGCAATACTAGCCATACTTTGGATATAGGATTCCTTCCCCTCCACTGACTGAAGCAGAAGCCCCCCTGCACCAAACCCTTTCACTCAGGTTCATCACGGGGACCAAGATTTGCAGTTTCTCACCATGAACTGCCATAACACATTAATTACATCTCGCATTTATTACCTGATTGCTGGTGGTATCTACTGTCTAAACTGATTTGGTGGCGATGAGCCAGATTCAGTCCTGTGGGCATACAGGGTGAAATCTGATCACACTGCATGTATCTGTGGAAGTAGCTGTCCTGGAAAAGGGGGGATTCATCCCTGGGGAAGGGTGGCAGCAAGGCCAAGGAACACTGTCCGAACACTAATATTGAAACAAGAAGAACATTAATGTTTAAAAAGCAATTTCACATGTATTTTCACTATTAAACCGGTATCAAAGTAAGTAGCAAATTGATTTACAATGCCAGATTCCCCTCTCATTTACGCTATTTTAAATCAGGAATAACTCCATTAAAGTCAATGAAGTAAAATTGTGTAAAATTGGGGTTTTTTACATTGAGCTCTAATACTGCCAGAATCACAAAACAATGATAATTAATAAAATTACTACCTTGCATTTGCCTTTTATCTTCAAGTAAATGAAATTTCAGAATCTGCTACTAGTGACAGCCACATTCCTTTTATGATGTGCCAATTATAATTAGAAACTTTATTCAAATACACCTCAGTTCGTTCCTACCAATTACTCTTACCTTTTGAACCTTCAGACTGCTGAGCTAAGCAAAATGGATTCAACTTTCCTTTTAAATGAGAAAGACTAAAATTGAAGGATGAGAAATCTATATAATTAGAGTCCAGGATTGTCACTGTGGGCATGTCTACACCTACCTCCAGAGCGATTGATCCAGCAGGGATCAATCCAGGAGGGACAGCTCAGTGGTTTGAGCATTGGCCTGCTAGACCCAGGGTTGAGAGTTCAATCCTTGAGGGGACCACTTAGGGATCTGGGGCAAAATTGGTCCTGCTAGTGAAGGCCGGGGACTGGACTCAATGACCTTTCAGGGTCCCTTCCAGCTCTATGAGATTAGGTATATCTTTATTTATTTATCATGTCTAGTGAAGACGCAATAAATCGACCGCCGAGCGTTCTCCCGTCGACTCTGGTACTCCAAGCGGAGTCGACGGGGAAGCGTCAGCCATTGACTTACCCCAGTGAAGACACTGCGGTAAGCAGATCTAAATACATCGACTTCAGCTACGTTTTTCACGTAGCTGAAGTTGCGTAACTTAGATTGATCCCCCCCCACACTCACAGTGTAGACCAGGCCTGTGTGAGTCATTCTGAAGCCTACAATGTCTGTTTAGCCAGTGTGAACCAATAGATCCAGCTACAAACATGACTGAGAGCTCTCTCTGTTTAGATTACTACCACTCTGAATCATCACTGGGATTCGCGGACTGTCGCCATCCAATTTTTAAGTTGTCAGTCATTTTGACTTTACAAATTAGACCTGTGTAGCGTTACAGCTACAGTAAGTCAACTGCCATGCCAAGAGTCAGACCATTGCGATCTCAGTGGTAACTTAACTAAACATCACGTTTACTCTACAGTTAATTAGCATGCAAAATTTAATTGGCTGTATGAGGGCGACTGCACAGATGGCGGATTGAGTGGCCCAAGTGCCACACCTATGCAACAGCACAGGCTTTCATCTACTAATTCAATTATACGTACCCTAATTCAGCTGAGGTCTTGCTCCTCAGATATGTACGGTTCTTAGTTTGAGCTAAACAAAGGCCTTTATTTAACTCTTCAACAGTTGTAGAAAGCACTAAACCATTTCTCCACTATATATTCCTGCAGCTAGTGCCTAGAACAAAGTTTAGAGGAGCTGAATATTGTGTAAACTTGGGTTTATGAGGCAGAAACAAGGCTAAGAATTTAAAAGTTGACCTCTATAAAAATGTTCTGTGAGGGGAATCCACCTGCTATTTATGTCTGGCAAAGAGAAAAAGTGCTGCTGCAGGTGCAGATTGGAGAAACTCATTTGTTATAAACCTTGAACAGGCATTTTAATCACGCAGTACAGCAACTTAACGTTTCTTCAGCACTTCTGAAGGAAGACAAAGAGAATGATTAGACACCAAATTATATGTCATCTCAAGAGCAATTAGACTGGAAGCTGAAGCACTTTCATCACTATTAAAAAGTGCACCGTAGGATTTTGATATGAAATATAAGGCAGCAGTGCTGGTTAATTTTTCTTAGGCCTTTGGGGCGGGGGGAAGGGCGGTGAAGAGGCTGAAAGTACTTAGAAGGAATGGGAAGGAAATGAGCAAGCAAGAGTGATATACCACGCAGTAAAAAGCAGCAGGAAGCCAGGACCTTGCATTGAAAGTACTGGGGAATGAAGACTACATCTGCTGGACTCCATAATGTCTAGTGCAATAAAACCACTCCTTTTTTTTTTTTTATTATAGCAGCATATTCTCATTACCATAGTTAAAGTTGGGTCAGCAGTTTCATTTTTATACCCCTATTTTCAGCAGATTATAACTCAACTGCAAAAAAGAGAGTGTATTGAAAACTGGCACACAAGTCTCAGACTGGAAGCAGCTGTTCATTTTTGATGAATAATTTATTTGTATTTATTTATTTATTTAACAAATTTGAACAAAAACAAAATAGAAATGGTTCTTAAATTATAGAATTTAAACCCCCAAGAATGTCCCCTTTTCCTCCAAAACCCTATATTTAAGTTTGGGAACAGATTAATACAGGGCTTGAAAAATGTACCCAACACCCACTCTTCTGACGACAAAGTCTGGTGTTATTAGCCAGGATGAAAAATACCTGGGCTACCAGGACATTGCCCAAAGCCATGCAATTTAAAGAAGTAAAATGATTCCATTGTGTACTATATTTAATTGCACCATATGGACCATCCACTGTTGTTGTTTTTTAATTTAACTTAGTACAACTTTTGCTTTTGTTATATTGTCTTCCCTTTCTTGTCTTTATTCTGATCTCTATAAAAGATCAAACTATCTTTTTTCTGTTTCAGTGTTAGTTTCACCTTTTAATTCTCTTGCTCTCTCTCTATTCTATTCTACTCTTCCCAGCAATGTGCTCTCTCTCCCCTCTCCCATCTTTTGTCTTTCTCATTTCTTCTCCTACTTCATCCCCGCTCCTCAAATTACCACTCTATTACGTAATTTTACTTTCTTATTTATCCTATGAAACTCCCTCCTCACACTTCATCCCCTCAGATATCAGGCTTGGATATTTTATCAGACACATAGTAGCCAGAGGACTAACCCCAAATCCTATATAAATGAAGAGGGAAGAGTGTACCATCCAGGGGTAATGCAAATGTGAGAACCTAGCCCCTCTCCCCAGAGGTAAATAAGCTCAGCTACCCTACCCCACTCTCAGCTTCCTGGCTTTTATCTTTGCTACTCTCTCTCTTTCCCATCCTCTGTTTATTAGTCCTCCACTCCAGGGAGGAGCCCAAGCATTTGGCACTGCTGATACTCAAAGCTTTCCAAAACAGTATCAAAGTGAAAATGACTTGATTCTAGTCACTTTCACAGAAGCCCACAGGGACCTGAATAGCAGAATCACTCTGCTACAGCTTCACAAACCTCCGAGCAGCAGCCAAGGCACTGGAATTGGTGAGTTTCAAGCACTGCTACTGACTAGCTAAGAACTGTGCACATCCTATTATATTTGTAAACTTGTTGCCCCCTCCCCCATCCCAGCTTCCTGTTTGTCTCACTTATCTCTTATGTACAGTACCATGCCTAGCACCATAGGACACCAACCTGCTTATGGTCATAGGAGCTACCAAAATAAAATGTTAAATAATAATGGTAATACTGAAACTGTCTGCAGACTCAGGCAGACAGTACTCCATTGTTTTTTTTTACATTTGGTCCACATTTGGAAAATTATTTGGGACAAGTGAGCAGAAAGGAAAACATGCAAGTCCTGCAATTTCCCACTGAGAATTATGTGGCTACAACTTTTAGAGATCACTTTTCTAAATTCACTTTTCAGTGAATAATTGAATAACTATGTTTAAAAAACCCAGGATGATCAGACATAGCTTTATATTAAAAAATGTGTCTGGGAGGCAATGACTCAGACCTCCTCAATAATTTCTCATGCTGCTCGCAATCAAAAGGTCCTGAGCTATGCCCTTTCTTGAAATCCTGTGGAATACACTAGGAACCATTTTCATAACTTGTGTTGAAACTATCATATATAGTAAAGGGAAGCTTCTGCCTTAGTATGAATCCTTATGAAAACAACATTACTCCTCTAGTCATTCATTCACTGAGCTACGTAGATTAGTCTAAATATTTGTACTTAAGCAGATATCTTATATTTAAACTCATTCAGCTCTATTTGAAAGATGGTTAGCTATTTTAGGTGACTTCTCAGATGGTATGTGCTGCTATCCAAAATGGAGGAAGCACAAGCACCATGCAGACAAAAGGTATATACTTATCCTTTTACAGTCACTGCATTCCCCTCCCCTTCCCCCTCCCCCGCCCCCCGCTCCCCCCAATAGGAGGTCTGGTTGATTAGGCTGCAATTCAGACATGACTCATTGTTTCTTCTTGCCTCTTTCCTGGGTCTTCCTGTTGTCTTTTCCTTTCTTGCCTCTGACGCTTCCCTCTGCCCCCTTCTCTCACTTCTGCTCCTCACTTTTTAACTCTTCTCTGCCTTTTCTGTTCATCTTTGTTTTGTTTTTTTTTTGCCTCTACTACTAAAACCAACTTTCATGTTAACCAGCCTGGTCTTCCCTTCTTTGTCTTCTCTCCTCTGCTTCTATTGTTTGCTCCAAAACTTGCTTTTTTCCTGCCTCCATTTTGTAATACAAGCAAATATGGTCCTGCAGCTTAGGCACAGACTGGTTTTGGGGAGGCTTGAGCTCTATTCCTGCTTCCACCACTGCTTTCCTGTGTGACCCTTGGCAAGTCATGTACTCTCATTGTGCTTCACTTTCTCATCTCTAACCTGGAGATAGTGTTAGGAGCTTAAAAGATAATATTTGTAAAGCAGTTTCTTGGGATGGAAGCCACAGCTCTGCTTCCAGCCGCAGCCCCACTCCCGGCACTGCTCCCAGCCGCGGCCCCACTCCCGGCACTGCTCCCAGCTGCGGCCTCGGCCCCTGGCTCCCGGCCCAGCCATGACTCCGCTCCTGGCCCCAGCCACGCCCCCCACCCTCTACAGCTATGCTCCTAGCCCAGCCCCAGCCCCTTCCCCGGCTTCAGACCCTGGCTCCTGGCTCTGCTCCCAGCCCCCAACCCTGGCCCCACTCCTGGCTCCCAACTGCAGATGTGGAGGGCGTGGACACAGGTAAGGGAGGGCACGGGTAGAAAGTTTTGGGAACACTGATTTAAACTAAGAAAAATATATTTTAAAAGGTTACAAATATTGGAGAGGATGAGGGGAAATAGGGCCCTTTCTACATACACAGTGGAAATGCCTTAAGATTAAAATTTTGGAGGAAAACAACAAATAGAATTTTAAGATAACCAGAGTTATCTCACAGAACCCATAGCAATTTATTAGGTTACAGTCCAAAAGGCGGTTATTGACTCAGGGACGGTCCTACTGGTAACACAATTATTACTAATAACCAGATGTGTATCAGTTCATTTTTGGAAAAGAAGTGAGCCCCCTAACATTAGTGGCATGGAGAAACAAAGTATGAGAAATCATTCATGTATGTTAATGACAAGAAAAGATTTGGGGTTATAATGCTGTGATTTTCTTAAAATGAGAGAAGGGAAAGAAGGATTATAATGGAGGACTAAACACAGTAAATCCTGGATATAGATGCATGACATCTATCTGTCCTACTGTACTAAGAATCCTGGTACAGCTGATGGTTATGCAGTCAGCAGCTGAGGTGCACCACACTGATTTACAGCGTAATGCTAGCCTTTTTAAGCATTGCCTATTTCCATGAGGAAACCAACTACATAAATATTTTAATTCTCTTTCCATTTTCTCTACCAAATTCCAAGCAAGAACCTCACAGTAGTATCAGGTGAATTAAATAAAATATCCCACTCCAGAAACACTCTGGGATTTTGGGAGATATAAGTGTAGAAATGGTGCATCCTAGTGCACGCTAGCCTGTTGGCAGTGTACCTCCTGGCATTCACAATTCACTGGCGCACTGCCTCAGCGGGCATTTCAGCACTGACTACAAGTGGGAATGGCACAATTCTGTACTAAGCCACAAACCTGAGCAACCTTCTGTGAGAAGGGTGGATATCCACATGAAAGTACACATCTTTCATGTGGAGAGCTGTGAAACAACCTGTCTTTATCAAGGGACAGAATTACTGATGCTAAATGTGACCACGAAGAGTCTCAATTTACAAATAAAAAGAGCTGATGGAGGTCAAGAATGGATCTCCATCCTCCATTTTCCTTGGGAATCAGGAAATATTTTGAATATAATCCTTTCCCCTGATTTTGCAGTCATACTCATTCTAATAATCTGTCGGAGAGGAGATTCCACTTTCTGCAGGAGGATCTCCTCATGAGAGTAGTTCCTGAAGAAGGATAAGTAGATGAACCCAATGGTATAGCCAGCAAGGATGGTATCCAGCACCCGCTTGTCTGTTGTCATCCTCCAGTGTATGAAAACTGT
This sequence comes from Trachemys scripta elegans, assembly GCF_013100865.1. Taxonomy (NCBI): domain Eukaryota; kingdom Metazoa; phylum Chordata; order Testudines; family Emydidae; genus Trachemys; species Trachemys scripta. Next base: position 61,940,386 of record NC_048298.1, read on the forward strand.
ATTAGCTAAATGCCAAAATGGACATCAGTGTCAGGTGGAGATGGCATCAATACTGGTTTGCAGCTCCCAATCATCCTGTCAAAAGTATCTATTGGCTGGGAAGTGAGGTTGAGTGGATGTGGATGAAATGATAGGAGCAGTTAATCTAGATTATTGCACCCTCTGTTGCTTCTGAGGCAGCTCATGAGACTGCTGGTGACAGAAGGGCTGTGGCAATGGCTTGTGCTTATGATATTCCCCCCTTTGGGGTTGGGATATATACACACCCAGGGAGCAGAGAGTTGCCGTGGAATCTTTGAGTGAATGTAAAGACTTGTATGTTTTTTTACTGAAGAGGTTGGTTTCATCAAAGGGCATATGTCCTCTATCATATTTTGGACCTTCCTTGGGAACCGCAAAGAGCGTAGCCAGGATTCACAGCCCATAACTGTGGCCATCATCATTAATCTCAATGCCATGTCAGCTGCATGACAGCAGCCTGTAAAAAGGTTCTGGCTATCAATCTGCCTTCATCAATAAGGGCTTGAAGCTGAGCCCTATCTTCTTGAGGGAGTTTATCTTTATAAAAGTCCAACAACTTGGACTAGTTCATAAAATCATATTTGGCCAGAATCGCTTGGTAGTTGGATATTCAAAATTGGAGGCTGGTGGATGTGAATACTTTCCTCCCTAGAAGTTCCAAGTGCTTGGCCCCTTTATCCGCAGGAGTAGCCGTTGGGTGCTGTTGCCTGGTTCTTCAGTGGCTGCCTGAACAACGGATGACATTAGGGCAGAATGAGTAAATAAAAACTCTGCTTCCTTAGTGAGGATGAAGTATTGTTTCTCTGCCCTCTTGGGAGCAAGTGCACAGGTTGCTGGCATATGCCACATGGCTCTTGCAGGATCCAAGATGGCTTCATTCACCAGAAGCACTACCCAACTAGATTCTGTTGTTTATAAGACATCCATCAGCTTGTGATATATCTCCTTTGAACCTCTTCTAGAGGTATTTGGATTTCATCTGCCACTGTTCTTAGCAGCTCTTGAAATTGTCTGCAGTCATCTGGTGAAGCTGGAGCAACTGCCTCATCTGGAGATGAGGATAATACCTCTGTCAGTACCTGTTCATCTTACTCCTCCTCCACTTCCTGGGCTCTGGGGGATGTTCTGGCTGATCTCTTGGAGGGGGGAGGTATGTGATTCCCAGTAGAACCTCATGGACTCCAGGTACCTTGTATACAGGTCCCATGAACCCTAATAGGGCCAGTATGAGAGGCTGAAGGTAGTCCAGAGAAGTCCCCCAGAAGTCCTGAGGAAGATGTCCCAGTATATGAGGTTGAGGCTGAGTTTAGGAGACTCTCAATCTCCTGTCTGGGCTGACCTCTCTTGGTGGAGGTGATGTCCGTCCTTCAGCCCCATCCAATCCTCTTGATGAGGAAAAAGTTGGGTCCATTTCCATTAGCAATGAAGTCAGGATGCTACAGCTGGTGGATTGGATAGGGGATGAACTTCTCTTCCCGTAGTCTGCCTCATCTGTTGGCGTCAGACTTTCACTGGTAAGGACTGATTCCACCAGTAAGGGAGATTGTAGGACTGAGAGGACAAAAATATCCCTTCAAGGCAGTATATGTCTCTATCCCTCTTGGGACATGTAGAGTCTTGTCTCCTTGTGCTGCCAGAGCTGTCAGTGATCACTGTTTCCTTCTGCAGTGATGATGCATGGCCATCCCGCTGACTGTCCTTGACTGGTACCAGTGGTTCTCCCAGCTTTTAGTCCCAGTGTTTACGTGCGGCTGGTACAAGAGCCAGTGCTATTGTCTATGTGGAAGCTGGTACCAAGGTACCCTTGCTCTTTTGTGCCTTTTGTGGAGGGTAATGAGGCTCTCAGACTAAGTCTTTGGGATGTAAACAAAAAGACGCATCCAACTTTGGAGTTGGGGAGGGAAACCATCCTCTTAGAGGTGGACTTAGTCGGGGGATCTGCTCTTTTCCTTGTCTCCTGCTCTCCAGAGTGTCACCTGCTCTCATGGAAAGATCAAAGAGAAGGGTCCTTAGCCTTATTCTTCCCTGTTCCTGAGTCGGACAATGTGGTGCTAGAAGGTTTGTTCCTGAACTACTGGGGGGACCCCCTAGCTAGGGTCTGACTGAGGACTCATTGCATTCTCCATAAGATGTTTACTAAGCCAGAGTTCCTGCACTTGCCAAGTTTGGCTGGGAAAGCAGGGGCAAATACTGCACTTTGCAGAGACATGGGCATCTCCTAGGCAGTAAAGGCACCATTGGTGGTTGTCTCTGTCCAAAAAGTAGTGAGGTCAGGAGATGCAGTTTTTAAAGCCCAGTAACTTGGGCATAATCCACAACCTGTACCGGGGAGGCAGGGCAGGTTCCCCTAGGGGGAGGAGGCTTTTAACTAAATAAACTAACACTTTAACAGCAGAACAAATCTTTAATATTTACAGATTGAAGACAAAGGATCAGCTCAGACCATGTGGAAGTACAAAGGAACTAGAGAGGCAGTTGGTTTGCTCTGCCGCTTACATACTTAGCACAGACCACAAGAAGAGCAAGGGTGCAGGTACAGACCAACAGACACAGCTAGCAAGAATCTTCTGGTCTTAGGTGCATGGAGAACCTGGGTACCACTGGTGGAATACATAGGGACTAGCACTTGAAGAAAGTGTTTTTTTTTCAGAGCCCACAAAGTCACTGCAATGTACCTACTGAGCTTTCCAGATCTGATTGTGAAATACAAGCCAGAAGTGTGCCAGTTCTTTTCAGGGTGACTGACAATATATTTCAAAAACTCAATTTAATAATTTTACCAAGGTGACCTAGAAGAACAAAAAACAGAATGGGTTTTGAAGAGAGCAAATACATTACAAGCAGTTGCTAGGGGGAAAATTAAGCTACCACATGTGAAACGAAGGATCAACAAGAAAGATTAAACAACAACATGGAAAGGATCAACCACCCACAAGATTGAGGTCCTATATTTTGTCATACATCTGAATAAAATCAAGATATATAGGAGATACAGTAGATGTGTGATGGAGCATTTTATAAGGTAAGAAAGAATTAGGCTAAAAAGTGGTCCCTAAACACTAAATCACACACTAATGGGAGAGAAGAAAAAAATTGGGATAAGAAAGTGAAAAAAATATAATGCTTATAAATAAAAGGAATTGACAAGTTGTGTAAAACTGAAAGAATCCAGGGACAAAGAAAACTAAAAGGGATCCAAATAATTATTAATATGGATAATAAAAAAAAATCACAACTATAATATCACAGGAAGAAAAGTCTGCTCATACACAAAGGTTATATAAATGGATAATGTAAACGGTAATTTAAGTTGGCTGGGTGAAACATACTGAACCGTGAGCCAGTCAAATGAAACAAAAAAGAACATAAAAAGAAGACAATTTAAATACAGAGTTAAATATAACAGCCACACTGCACAGCACCCAAGGGGCAAGTCTGCTCAAGAAAAGAATACCCTCCAGGATCAGCTACAGAGACAAAACAGTCACCAGAAAATATGCCAGGTTTTGGCCAAGTAAAAATAGAAAGAATACTGATTGTGTCTGAGTGACAATAATGTACAAGAAGCCTTTTACTAGCAAGGAAATATATTAAGATGGTCACTTTTACAGATAGGGCTAAAAAAAAGTATCTATTCTGAGGGATGAGAGTATAGAGACAGGGAAAGGCATGGCACAAAGAAAAGATGTAGAAGGTGTGATGAAAACTGGAGGGAAATACAGGGTAGTAGAAAAAAGCCAATGCTTTACTCATTTTTTTTTTTTTTCATTTTAAGAAATTTAGGTTTCTAGTTTTTGGTCATCAAGGTAGCCTTCAGACCTAAACCAGTTGCTAAAATCAAGGATTAATCACAATAGTTTTTTCTCATCCATCATCGGTTATTTGCTGTCACCTCTTCAGCTTATGGCTGGTCTTTGGGTACCATAAAGGCTTCCCAACAGAGACTATTTGAGGGTGGGTCAGAAAGGACCACTTCATTAGCCACTCCAAGAAATACTAAGGGTGACCCAGAAATGAATACAATTAAGCATCATAATTTAAACTGACAAAGTACAAGTCATTACTTAATCCTGAAAATAATTGAAAATTATATACAATCATAATTAAATGTTAACAAAACCATTACAAATAAAACAAATACCAAACAGGTCAGCAAAAATAAATAAATAAATAAAAATAAAATAAACAAAAACGGGGAGGCAACTTCAGACTTTACCAAAGTGGGAACAGCTCTTGTTATTTGAATTGGCCCACTTACCCCAGGGCTGAATTTGGATTACAAATGCCAAAATGATTCAGTGAGAAATTATTTAAAAAATAGGGTGAACAATATATTCAAAGTCCCAGAATAATCAAACTAAAACCAGATTAACAATGACATCCAAAAACCAGTCAGTTTGTAATGTCAAGATTCGGAAGGGCAAACAGTAATTCAAAGTTAAGATGACTATCCAGTCAACAGCTAAAAATAAACAACAGAAACAAAAAGACATTACAAACTACTCAGTGATATCCCTGATCCTTTAAATCTTCTAGTATTTCCTTGGCATGCTTCAATGAACCCCGTCGTACCAAATCACATTTAACCAAAATCCCAAATTAGCAACAATTTTCCAGGTAATTTTCTGTTGTGCCTCTCTGACAGCTACTTCTTTCATTTGTGTCTTCAATTATTGCAAGATTGTTACCCTGAATTAAAGTCAGTTTTTTAAAGGCCTTATTGTTCATCTCAACATGTTACTAAATCTAAAATCTACTCTAGTTTAGCTCAGATTAATTTTTTTTCTGTTGTGCTGCTCAACAAACCACTTATATCATTGTTTCTCAATTAATTCAGGAAAACAAGGTTAATGTTGATTGTTTTAATTTAGTTTTATGCACAGTATAACTTTAATAGTGTGTCTCCATTCTCTGTAATCCAGATGATAGATTGGTTTAAACATTTATTAAGGATTTTCGTGTTTAACATTTATTTCTCATCAAACAACTCCATCTTTCCTTTTTATTACTATTGTTGTTCACGTACTCTTTTCAACATCCAGCCATTAGTAAATTCTGTTCTAAGAAATCAATTTCAGGTGACAGTATAGTGGTTCATCTACACATATGAAGCTACTAACCACTTGAAAAACGCATTGAACTAAACACTTGAAAAAGGCACTGAAAGGATTTATGTAGTGGCCGTGATGTTATATTTTTGCACTCTACATATGATTCCTATTCTTCCATCAATACATAGGGGAACTTGCATAGTTTATTCTAATGGAAGTATATTAGTGGCCACCTGCATAAATGAAGAGATTAACCTCCCCATAATAGTATTTATATGATCAACATTGTAACTCCTAATTGGATGTAAGAGACATATTTTAAAGTGTTTAAACACTCTCGGATGTGCCTGTGATCATTTGACTTTAATATTTAATGTGCAGTAGAAACAAAAGAAGAAATTATAAGAAAAAATTAAATTGATAATGTTTATGAGTGACCTAAAATGGATGTTTAAAATCAAAAAAAGAAAGAAAAGGGTATCATGCCCTTTTTTCCTTCAGCATGATATCTAAAGAACATCAGAAAAGACATTGCTAAGTATTTTTACAACTTGCTTTTTATCTTAGACATATCACTGAGTAGACTTGAAACATCTGAGTTGGGGGAAGACATGATACAGACACCTGAAATTGGAGTCATTGACTTGCTGTGGGAAAAGGATACACAATCAGGGGTAGTCAATAGGTGGACTGCGGACCAAATCCGGACCGCCAGACACTTTTAAATGGACCGCAAAATCTTGTTATTTACTTATTACCACCATTATTGTAATTATTTTTTTATTATTTTGTCTGGAGTCTAGACCTCGACCAAGTAGTGTGGACCTTGACAAAAAATAATCGAGTACCCTATAGGTAATCCTTATTCTTCCGTAACTACAAGAATGATACCTATCCAGATTACCATTTGCAGAATGTAATACTTGATAGGCTACACATACTGTTTCTTTTGTTTTAATCTACTTTTCTTTGCCTACTCTTAATAAACACTGTTTTTAATGAGAGCATTTGAGCCTTAGATTGTTTTCATAATGCCACGGAGGTACATCTTTGAAAAGAAGGAAACCCTTTGTCCTCTATGAGATACAGTCAGGGAGAAAACTGTACCAACCCTGCAGCCTTCAGATGAGGCAACCCATAAGAAATGCCACTGCAGCCTGTACCTGAGTCACCATAGGCACGGGGAAAGTCCAATGACCATGATGTGCTGTAGGAATAAGGGACAGTGGCACTGTATCCTTATGAGAGATTGTATTTTATTCTTTATCAATTGTGTTAAAATAACAGAGGTATTAAAAGAAAAGGAAGGTTTTGGTTTAAACTGAGTCAAGAACTATTGTCAAAATTGTGAAAACTGGGTGCCTAAAATTAGGAACCGAAATATATAAGGCTGATGGTTGGCACAATTATAAATAATGACAGATGACTTCTTAAGCAGAGTCTCTGCTAGTGATTCTTTAAGAACACCCATAACCTACCCTCACAAAAGTAGGCAGTGAAAGTCTCTGAAAAAACACATTTACAGCAGATCAGTAACCTGTGAACTGTACTCAAAAATCTGAAAATCTTTGGCAGTAGGTAGGTAACCCCATGCTGTGATTTTATCATCCCTCCCGTGTTGTTTTTTTAACTCAATGTCCCATGTTATGTTAAGATTGTAATCTATTTAGGGCAAGGATTCTCTTTGAATTACATGTGCACACAGGACCTAGCACAATGGGGCTCTGATCCTTAATTGGGGCCTAGACACTTCTGTAATAAAAATAACAACAAACAACAGCTGGCTTTGAACTCCCACCGCGGACTATCAGAACTAGCTCTTTTGCCTTTTGTATTTGTTGCACCTCTGCTTACATGACAGCTCCAAAGGGGTTCACACAGGCATAGTGGGAGGAATTAATGCAGCACTTGTTTGTACAGCAAATTTCAGTGCAACTTCTCCCCCTTTGTTAAGGGAAAATACTGTATACAGCACCTCTTCCCTGAAGAGGGCCTGGTATATTTAAGTGGCCGTATGGATTATTCTTTCATTAAAGCTTTTGCCTTTCCAGGGCATTCTTCACATTACAAGGCCTTCACAACGGGGACCACATGGCCCCAAATTATTTTCTCTGGTTAGAGATTAACATCAGTTATTTTGTTATGTGTCAACAATGTGCCCAAGTGCTCTACAGACAAATGCCCCAAAGACAAGAGAGAGATTCTTTTTCTCTAATTTCCTGGTCAATCAGTGGGTGGCAATCCGCTTTGTTTATGTGGGTTAGCATTTAGCATCTTTGGATGGAGAATCTGAAAGGAGAGAGGGTGGGCAGCTGACACCCTGGAATACGTAAACTCCAAATGGAAGCATGAAGGTAGTGACTCTCTTAGCAGGAATGTCACAAAGATTGGTGTCCTTTATTTAGTGACTGCATATTCATCAAGCCAAGCAACAGCATTCTTAGTGGACCAAATGGAGCCCTTGGAGCCCACCATTGAATGTGGTTAGCGGGCACTACTCAACAATGTATATCCCTGTATGCAGATCACATCGCATGTTGATGAGCAAGAGTGCTGATTAAATACCACTTGGCTGTCAATAAATCCTCAACACTGAGCTGTAAAACTCAGAGTGCAGGCCCCAATGGTATGGAAGCCATGGGATTGCACATTTTTAGGAAAACAACAAAGAGTCTGGTGGCACCTTAAAGACTAACAGATTTATTTGGGCATAAGCTTTCGTGAGTAAAAACCTCACTTCTTCGGATGCATCCGAAGAAGTG
>NC_048298.1:61988219-62052087 GCF_013100865.1 Trachemys scripta elegans
TCGCCACGATGTCCAGACAGGAAATGAGATTCAAACTGGCCAGACAGGAAAAGGAATTCAAATTCAAATTTTCCCGGGGCTTTTCCTGTGTGGCTGGTCAGAGCATCCGAGCTCGTACTGCTGTCCAGAGCGTCAACAGAGTGGTGCACTGTGGGATAGCTCCCGGAGCTATTAGCGTCGATTTCCATCCACACCTAGCCTAATTCGACATGGCCATGTCGAATTTAGCACTACTCCCCTCGTCGGGGAGGAGTACAGAAGTCGAATTAAAGAGACCTCTATGTCGAACTAAATAGCATCGCAGTGTGGACGGGTGCAGGGTTAATTCGATGTAATGGCGCTAACTTCGACATAAACGCCTAGTGTAGACCAGGCCTTAGTGTTGAGAAGTAAAAGAGGAAAGCAAAAGCATATTCTACTGAATATAGCTGCTTTGATTAATTATTAAACCACTGATACATACTTGGTACTTGAAATGGCTTTTCAAAGGGTCCAGTGTTCCCATTAGCAGATTAACTGCTACTCTTGGCAGTTGGCAACCATTTCTTGCAACAATGACATGCTTAAAGTATGTGAATAGCCTCCACTAAGGCTATCTAATTTACTTGGGTTTTTTTCAATACCGATTTCCTCCAAAGCTTTAAGTGTGTTTTCTCTGTGTTACAACAGATCTCCGCCCTCTCCGCACCCAATACCTTGCCTATGTTAAATTATCAAAAAATGTTGTCTCAATTTTCTACATCCATTTACTTCTGGGGGAATTCTGCGTCACTGCAGTTGTGCAGAATTTATTTCCCCCACCAATTTCTTTGCTTCCCTGCAGAAAACTGACTCTCTGATAGGGAAGCAAAAAGAAGCCACAAGAGTGGTCATACGACCCTCCCCAGCAGTATGTTTCGGGTGCCCAGGGCAGGGCCGACTCCAGGCACCTGCCGACAAAGCACGTGGTTGGGGCGGCACCTTGGGGCAGGGCTGCGCTCGATTTTTTATTTTTTATTTTTATTTTTTGGATTCAGCAGCGCGGCGCTCAGAGGGAGGGCGGGGGCTTTGGGCGACGTGGTGCTCGGAGGGTGGGCGGGGGCTTCAGGCAGGGCGGCGCTTGGAGGGGGGTGGGGCTTCGGGCGGTACTCAGGGGCAGGGCTTCAGGCGGTGCGGTGCTCGGGGGGGCGGGGGCTTCAGGCAGTGCTCAGGGGGAGCTTCGGGGGGTGGGGGGCGCGGAGGGGAAGCGGGGGCTTCGGGCAATGCTCGGAGGGAGGGGGGGCTTTGGGCAGCGTGGTGCTCGGGGGGGTAGGGTCTTGGGGGGGCAGGGGCTGGTGCAGTGCGGCGCTCGGGGGGGCAGGGGCTTCGGGCGGCGCAGTGCTTGGTGGGGGTGGGACTTCAGGTGGCGTGGTGCTGGGGGGCGGGGATTTTGGCGGCGCTCGCGGGGGTGTACGGCGGGGCGGTGCTCTTCTTTTTGCCTGGGGCAGCAAAAAAGTTAGAGCGAGCCCTGGCCCAGGGCAACTGCAGAGAGCTAAATCACTGTGGGGTATGGGGTAGGACTGGGGAAGACACAGCTGGTGACTCCTATCCTGCAACCGATTCAGCTGCTGGTCCCAGCTTTGCTGAGGAGGACAGGACTTCCTCTTCCCCTGCACAGCATCCGGGGCCATGTCAGACCCACCCCCAGATGTCTCCCCCAGCCATCTCTGCAAACTCCCCCGCCCCACGCTTCATGCATGCATCACTTCTCTGCTACAGGGGGAGGGGTCACTGTACAGGGAGCTGCTCTCCCATCCGCCCATCCCTGTACATCCAGACCCCCTCATACCCAGAACCTCCTGCCGAGCCTTACCCCCCACCCACAACCAGAATCCGCCAATGAGCACCACTACCCCTGCACCTGGACCATCCCGACAAGTCACCCACACCCAGATCCCCACCCTACCAAGCCCCAACCAACCATACCCAGATTCCCACCTCACTCCCCCAGCATCTGGACCCTCCCCACTGAGCCGCCACCCACACCCAGACCCCCCTGACAAGCTCTATACCCCCTACACCCAGACCCCCCACCCCGGCTGAGCCCCAACCATCTTCACCTGGACCCCCCTGCAGAGTCCCATTAGCGTTGCACCCAGAACCCCCCAACAAGCCCCTGTGCATCCAGATTCCCCCCGCACCCGGATCCCCCATTGAGCTGCCTGCACCCAGATAGCATGACACAGAACCCTCTCAACTGACACCTGGATCCCCCCAACACTAAGCCCTCCACACTTGGATCCTCCCTTGCTGAGCTTGCCTGCCCACACTGGTGCACCTGGCATGGAGGAGCAGGGCCTTGGGGTGCTTCTGGGGCAGGCCCTGTCCTTGCGCCGTATCAGGGTTGGGTGCAGCCTCACCGTTGAGTCTGTGTCCCGGGTAGGAGCTACACAGTGATTTCCCATCTCAGTGCAGCCAGTGGCCTGTGCCCCCCAATACCACGTTGGAGTCTCCACGTTTATTTGACAAATAAAATTTTCAGAATTTTGCTGAATTTTAATTATGCAGAGCATTTTTTTTTTGGCGCAGAATTCCCTCAGGAGTAATCCATTGCATCCACAGTTAATTTTATGCAATATACCCAACCACATTATCATATTTTAGAGTATCCAGGAGTCAATTAAAATATTAAAGACTCAAACAAAAATTGTACTCAGGCACAAATACACCCAATAGAATGCAATTCATTTTGGCCAGTTAGTCAACTAAGTATAATATAATGGAAAAGCTAATGAATCAATGTGGAAATAATTGGCTATACTGACGCGTAAATATATAATAATTGCAGTGAAAACACTAAATATTTGTTTCCTTTAGACAACAGGTTTCCCTTGGAAAAACAAATCAAAATGACTTTATAAAGATTACAGGTATCAAAATAGCTTATTATATGAGCAAAAATGCCTGTGTTATGAGCAGTGTTGTTGTAGCCATGTTGGTCCCAGGATATCAGTGAGACAAAGTGGGTGAGGTAGTATCTTTTATTGGACTAACTTCAATTGGTGAGAGAGACATGCTTTCAAGCTACACAGAACTCTTCTTCAGGTCACTCTGTATAGCTTGAAAGCGGGTCTCTCTCACCAATCAAAGTTGCTCCAATCAAAGAAATTACCTCACCCGCTTCTCTCTCTTTGTTATGAGCATTATTTAGAGTTGGACCAAAAAAAGGGGGGGGGGTTCAAAAGACATAAAATAATTTAATCCAAAATTTTCCATGAAAGTTTTTGTTTTTTCTACAATAAATTTCAAAATAATTTTCAAAATGATTACTTGAATGATAATTTTAGTGGGAGGGGAAAGTACATATTTTCCACCTGTTTTTCAAGTGAAAAAGAGAAAACAAATGGGAGAAAGACTTTTCCCACCACCACCAAAATAAAAATTTATTTTTTTAAACCAAACTGAAAATGCTTCTCAAAAATTATTTGTTTTGGTCAAAAAAGAATTTTCCATCCAAAAAAACCAAACAAAAAAACCCCACAAATGATGGAAATTTTAAAATTAGCTTATAAACATTAGAAATGTCTGAAGGTTGAAAAACTCACATAGACTCGACGTTTTCAAATCACTACGCAATTAATTATATCTGAATTCCTTCTGAGCTACTGTCCAGATGTCATTCAAATGGGACTTTTCCCTAGATTTGACCTATGAACTTGAGGTCAAGAGGTTCTGTTCTCCAGATAGGCAACACATAGGAAAACACACATTCACTTGCATGTATGTTCCGTAGCGCGAGGACAAACACAAAGAAAGCAGCAACTAGAGAAATTCCCCAGCAGGAAGATCGGCCGTTTGTTAAGCTCCCCCCTGCAACACATCCTGGTCCTCTCTGGAAACTGTAGAGGACCAGGAAGTGTATAATCACTCCACATCTCCTTTTCTTTATAATAAAAGATTACAACTTAAATTACAGGTGTGTATGCACAGTCCCCCACTTCAAATTCCCTCAAACTGTTTACCACTCTGTCTCCTTATCAATTACCTTTAAATAGCAGTCCTGATTACTATTCTAAAGATCAAGATTTGGGGGGTGGGAACCAGGGTCTTACTGGTTGACTGTTGACTCTGTGCACAGAGTTTCCTGTGGAAGGAGCTCACTTCCTGAGAGAGTACCAGGAGTTCCAAGATCCTCTCCTTCTTGTGTTGGGAAACATTGAAGATTAACCAACGTCCTCCAGAGAAGTCATTTTGGAGTCTCTCTGAGGTAGGATCTGGAAATTTCTGCCAAGTTCCAAACAATTTCAAGTGACTGGCAGCTTTTGAGACAAACTTTGTTCCCTGTATCTCAGCTCAGGTAATGCTTTTGTTCTGTGCCAAACACTAAAGTTTTGTTGCTGCTGAATTTTTAATTCAGCATCTCATTTTCAAAATTCCTTCAAGTTTGACCACTTAGGTTTAAGCTGTATCAATGCCAGAGGTAAAGAAGTCCTCAGTTGTCTTCCCATCAGAGGTTCTGCTGGAGACAGTCCAGATGCAAAGCAGTGTTTACCAATATGCCAGGAATGCTTTATATGGACCCACTGCTTTTTACAGAAAAGCCCTTTTAAAGCCTGCACTGCTCTCTCCACCTCCTTGTTGCTCTGGGGATTACGTAGACCACTACAATGATGTTCAAAATCTAGGTCTTCTGCAAAGGCTAGGAATATTTCAGTGGCAAATTGAGGCCCATTATCAGATATAGGACGTCAGGAACTTGCAAATACTGACTTTAGTACCTGGTTGACCTGTGCCGATGAAGCATTCGTAAGTATGGCCAAGTCAATAAATCTGGATAAGTAATTGACTACAATAACTTGTGTGTGTCCTTTCCAGAAAAACAAATCTGTGGCTACCCGCTGCCAAGGTCTGTCAAGTAGTTTTGTAGGGAGTAATAGTTCTGTTTTTTCCTTGCTAATGACCTTGCAGCCCTCTACAAAGGTCTGAATTCTCTGTTTGCTAATTATGTGTCCTATAAATATTGTCTGTTCACATTTTTCATTCTGTGAGGCCAGCTTGTTGGAATCATCTCAAAACTACAGTTAGTCACTGATCATGTTCATTTTTCTCTCTGCCTCATACCAATACATCATCTGCATGGCAAAGGATGCAAGGCAAACCTTACATGATCTGAAAGATTCTCTTCTGGAAATGTTCTGGTGCTGAAGATATGTTGCATGGAAGTTGATTGAAACAGTACCTTCCAAATGGGGTGATGAATGCAGCTAATATTATAGTTTCTTTACCAAAGGAGATTTGCTAGAAGATTGCTGTCGCATGTCACTTTGAAAAGACTTTGGTCTCTGATAACTGAGCTAATGTCTGGTCAATGGCAAGAAGCATGAGTCTTTCTCTGCGCATGTTTTTATTAAATTGTGCATTTGTGTGGACCTTACACATTTTGCAACTGGGTTTCCATCCTACAATCATGCCTGCATATCAGTCAGTAGGTTTTTCTATCTGGGAAATAACCCCCATATCTTGCATTCTTTTTAGTTTTTCTGAGACTTTCCCTAGCAAGTGTACAGGGCTGTGGCATGGAGCTGAGAGAGTCACTGATAGTAACAGTTTTATTTTATACTCCCCTGACAGCCTTCCTAGCCCTTTGAAGATGTGTGTATAGATCTCCTGTATAGTTTGCTTTTTGCCATTAACACATTTCAGTTTCTTTAGTAAGTATAGTCCTTGTATTTCTGGCAACCCTAGCAGGGGAGTGGTCAGTCCTTTTATTACATATATAATTTGTTGAAGTTTCCGTCATTTCTTCAGTTTCTCAAGGAAATGGCCACAGCCAGTGTAGTGTTACTAACACTACATAGAATCTTATTTCATCTTTGCAGATTTCCATCCTGGGATGGATTATAATCTTTTTTTTTTTTTTTTTTTGGAATTGCAGTGACTGCTGACCCATATCAATTTTAAATTTTAAATTTAAATTTTAAATTTAAGGTGTCAACCATTTAGGTTCTCAGCCAATGGGAGCTTGGGGTGGGGGAAGTCCACAGACCCCCTGTGACTGCCCCTGCGCCTAAGAGCTAGACGTGCTGGCCGCTTCCAGGAGCCGTGCGGAGCCAGGGCAGGCAAGGTCCCTTTTCGACTGGGCATTCCAGTTGAAAACCGGACGCCTAGCAACCCTACTCACCTCTCTGGCAGTCTGAGGGAGCGGTGTCTCTTTTCTTCCCTTTACTCCTTTAGAGAGAGGTATTCACTCACTGCTGCTACCATGTAGAGTGAGAACATAAACACAAAGAACCATGCCTTAAACAGCAACCAGAGAACTTCCCAAGCAGGACATTCCTACATTTACTAAGCTCCCCGCTGCAACACATCCTGATAACTGTGGAGGACCAGGAACTCTATAACCACTCAACATGTTCCATCACCTCAGCCTACACCTCTGCTTCCACCTAATCCTAAGGGAAATGGACCAAGGTCGGGCTCATTCTCTCCCCTCAACAAAGAGGTTCCAATAGTCATCTTGCTCCCCGAGGGTGTCTTTACTAGGAATAAACCTTCCACACAAACTTCCTCATGGATAGACTTTACAAATGCTACTCTGAAACCTTTACTAGGAATAAACGTGTTTCTTCCACACGTTAGCTAGCACATGGTGACTAACATGAGGTGAAATCCTAATGAATACAAAGCAGTTTGTAGTTTTCACATCCATTAGCTGTACCTCGACCTACTAATACTTGTGAAAACTACACACTGCCTTGTCTTCACTAGGATTTCACCTCATGTTAGTCACCATGTGTTAGCTAACACGTGGAAGAAAACTTTTTTTCCTTAGTGACTACAAGGCTTGAGACTAGTGATGCAGGAAACATAGAGACACCACTAGAAGAATGTTTAATAATTTATTTTATTTCCTATGGCAAAGGTAGAGAGAAATCTTTGGAGAAATAAACACATAGGTGCAGGGCCAGCGCTAGTGTTTTTGATGCCCCAAGCAGCAAAAAAAAAAATCCGCGATAGCAAGTGGCAGCAGCTCTACCGCCGCTTCATTCTACAGTGGCAATTTGGTGGCAGGTCCTTTGCTCGGAGAGGGAGTGACGGCCCCACCGCCAAATTGCCACTGAACAGCCGGATGTGCCGCCCCCCTCTTCATTGGCCGCCCCAGGCACCTGCTTGCTACGCTGGTGCCTGGAGCTGGCCCTGCATAGGTGTAAAAATGTGAAAATTTGGAAGGGTCATGACCTTTTAGGGATCTAGGAGGAAAACTGCACATTCTATTCAAAGAAAAGTAGTAAATTCCATGACAGTACAAGTAAGTCAAATAAGCTCACTACTTTGCTCTAATATACAAAGTGCAGATAGTGATCTAACTCAGTAGCCACTTTCGCCTGCAGAGTTCTTGAGCACGCACTGACTTCAAAGAGAAATTTGTCTGAGTCAGAACTGACAATGTGGCCTTAAGTTTCTACACTATTGAATTTGCTTTCACATATTTCTCCCACAATATAAAGTTATTTATTGGCTGATTAACATAATGGAAGTAAAGGTGAATGCTTTCCCCTCAGAATGACTACCAGTATCATTTTGCAATTTTCTGAATTTAGGGGATAAGTTAGTCTGGGGTGTCTAAGTGTAACTGATGACATGGAAATAAAGTAGGTGCATTAACGTGGCATACTGAGATTTTGTTGAAACCTTAAAGAACTAAAGTCCTGTTTTACACCTACTTTGTGTCACAAGTCCACTTTGTTGCAACCTATTTAGGTCTTACTTTGCACACACCTGAAGAAATAAAGCCAAGATGCTAGAACATAAAATATTCATGATATAATTCCAGACAGTGATCATACTGAAACAGCAGCTTGTTTACCCTTTCCATTCTTCTGAGCACAATTGACAAACCATGCCTCTGAGCCCAATTGTGTGTTCACTGAATAGGACCTGTGCATGCAGTACTCCCATGTGTTTTTGTGTGTGCTTATAAATGCGTTTAATTTCTGTCCAAGAGAACTAAGTGTAATATCAAACTCCTATTTCAGTATGATCAGTGGCTGCAATTTTATCTTGAATATTTTAAAAATAGGTAGATCTCATACATTAAAACAGGTAGAAGTTGAATCTGATCTTAATTTTTACCTAAAATTATTTTATTCTAAGTGAGTAAAAAAAAGATTTCCTGCTTACTGCATTTGATAGTCCCTCCAACTTAACTTTTTCCATTACGAGACTGCTCTCTTTTCTTCATACTTCAATAGATCAACATTTTGGGGACAGCTAAATATGCTTTACTTAACTTAATTTTTTTTTTAGTATTATGATATTTATTTAAAAAACATTATTTAATTTCTATAGGCAGGCTCATGCATAAAAATATATTGGAAAGAATAATTGACTTTTTCAAAGAAAAGAACTCAAGAGTAAACTGCATTAGACTGGGTAATCAATTATTATTGAGTTTTCTGCTCCAGGCTAGTGTTTCTGTCAACAGAGATCCTTCAGACCCAGGTTTTCTACTTCAGCTTTAATAAATATGGTTGAAATCATGAATTGAAATGAAATAATGCAGAACTAATAAACTCTTTGTTTTTTTAACTCTGAAAGAGTCCACCTGCAGATCATAATTAAAATACTACACTCTAGCAAATACTTATAAAATTGTATTAAAAACAATTTTTCAATCCAAGTAAAATCCATCTCCCTAACAGAGTGAAACAATGTATAAATATTTAAAAAGTCATTATGACACATATATAAATATATAAATTTATAATAAATAACAAACCTTTACGATTTAAAATGGTCATTCTACCCATGTGTTATTTGTAACCAGGCATGCACCTTCACCATAATTTTCTTAAGGATCCAGTGCTACAAACACTTACTGACATGAGTAACCCATTATAGTCAATGGGACTACTCGTGCGAGTGAAGTTACTCAGGTGCATAAGCATTTGCAGGATCAAGTCTTTAGCTATGCTATGGCAGCGCAGTTTAGCATATCCAAAGCAAGAATTTAAAAAAAAGAAAAAAAAACTACCAATCTTCTAAACCAGGGGTCGACAACATTGGCACGCGGCTCGCCAGGGTAAGTACCCTGGCGGGCCGGGCCAGTTTTATTTACCCGCTGACGCGGCATGTTCGGCCAATCGCGGCTCCCACTGGCCGCGGTTTGCTGTCCCGGGCCAATGGGGGTCTCGAGAAGCGGTGCGGGCGAGCGATGTGCTGGCCGCGGCTTCTCGCAGGCCCCCACTGGCCCGGCCCGCCAGGGTGCTTACCCTGGCGAGCCGCGTGCCAACGTTGCCGACCCCTGTTCTATATCATAAAAGAGAGTCATACAAACAGACCACTTAATTCAGATGTTCATTGGAGATAGCTAATTTAGCTTTCTAAATGGTAGGTTTTTGTTTTTTTTTAAATCTTCATATGCATTTGGAGACACTGAAGAACCTATTAAAATTACAGACTAAATAAAAAGAGCCGAATTTGCAGATCAGAAGACTGTTTAAATTTCACTTCCTGTGCTTATTCTCTGTGTAGCTCACCATTTACATTTTTTGTTTTGGCCTTGAATTAAGACATTCCCAGCTGTTGCAGGGCAAGCTCAGTGACAGGTGGCCTGTACGTTTTAAACTCTGGACTAACCTGTCAAATCAACTATCCTCTTTCTGCTTTGTTGAATACCACAGAAATTAAGTTAAATAAAAAAACAGCAAAGACAGTAATGACGCTGACAGCTCACACTTCTTAAAACAAAAGCTCATACACTGTAAATTAGATAAAGCCCATAGTTTACAATCTACTTTTACATGTGTTGTTGAGGTTCAAATGCAAATCTATCCATTTACTATTTTCAATCAATAAATGGAAAAATAAAAAACCTTAATTTATCAAGGAAGTGAGTGAGTGTGTATGGGATATGTTCAGCTTTTTTTCTCCCCAGATGATTATGATGTGGCTGTAGGCCACAGACATGCAGGAAAAATGCTAGCTGTTGCTGTTTCTTGGAACAGGGATACATGTGGTTCTCTTGTCCCATATACCTAGTTTTACTGCTCCTCAACTATTTGCTCCTGTACACACACACACATACACACTTATAATTCTTAATGCATAAAAATTATACTTGGGAAAAACAATCAGGGCCATCCAGTTCCCCAAGGCCAAAACATAATACTTTTAAAAATGTAAGTCAAACAATTACGTGCAGTATAACAACTAAAAAAGAAAAGTGACATACAGCAAGACAAATCTAGCTGAGTCTAATATCAAAATGTATGTATTATCATCTTGGTATTCTGTTACTTTGCCTTTTTTGCCACATTGTGATCTGTATTACATTAAACCAGACCTCCACCTTATAAGTGCTGCAAATTGAAAGTACGGGCCTCGGAGGGAGATAAACAAGATGATTAGTGCTTCTCGGAAACTCACTATTTACCAACACCTCTCCTACAGGAATAAAAAAAAGAACAATTCAGCATAGCTCATCCATTTATTTTAGTTTTCTGAATGCTTCAGTGTTACAGGGATTTTTATTTTTTATTTATTTATTTATTTATTTTGGTTTTAGACATCATATGATGGCCAGTCACTTTAAAAAACCAATTAGAAATCAACAATGAATAGCAATTACAGATTAATAAATTTTAACTTATTAGATAATAGGTGATCTTTAAAAATAAAAATTATTCTTAGAAAAGTTTTTTTTATAACCTCTGCATTTTACACAGACATAATATACTGCAAATTTGTACATAATTTGAAAGTCCTTTTATTTGTGTGAATCCCATTTCCAGCTGGTGGGGATATATATCTACCTATGGCTAGAAAGCTGTAACTGTTTGTCTCCCATTACCAGTTATCATATAAGACATGCCTCAATTTATCTTTAAACGAAAGATCACTAATCAAACTACATTTGCTCCCATGCAAATTCACTAACAATTTGCCATAGTCAGTAAAAATGCCAATGTAGTCAAACTCTATAAGTAGCCCAGCAGCCATTACAGATAAATGTTTTCACACAAAACCCTATAACACTATCTTAGTGTAATGTGGGAAATGTATAGAGTTTACACATTTCCTGGAAACACAGTATAAATGATTTTTCGTACAACTGAATGGTGTCTTTTTTCCACCACTTTTTTCTTATTAATACTGATGTAAATCTGAGTCATATTAATCACACTAACAGCACTAATGTAGAAATATGCTTAAGATTCTAAAACTAACAGCTAATAAAATTCAATGATTATCTGTTATTCAAGAAAATAATCCATCATGCCTGGAAAAGTGGTTGTAAAAAGTCCAATTATCTGTAAAACACAATGGACCACCAATCCTTTGGGCTGTAACTAGAATGACCTTCTACTGTTTTGCTCAGTCTCTGGAAACAATTTTTGTGACACACAATCTATCCTATGAAATCCACAAGCCATTAAGATTCTTTATAATAGGCTGACTTTAAAGGAGTAGTTAAAAAAGGCATTGTTTTCTAGCTGCCCAATAACACAAGCACAAATCAATTAATGAATTACAAATCAAACCTGACTTTGTTACTTTGAGGAGCAATAGCAGTCTAAAAGAACAACTGTAAATCTTTCAGTAGGCAAACGCTCTCACATTGCCCCCCCTCCACACAGTTGCTTTAAACACACTGTCCATTATTCCATGCCTGAATAAAGTTATATTAAGACAAGGAAATTATCTTTAAATGTAACAAAAATAAGAAAAAAGATATACTGATGTGTCAATAATATTTTTAAAGATTTTTGAGAAATGACTGAAAGTTTATGGAGAATCAAGAAAAGGTTCAACAGAATATCAGTATCCTAATCTCAAAAAGATTCTTTACAAAATTACTATTCTTGTATTCGGGAGGTATGGGGAATAGTAAAGTTCATAAGAGGACCTCCAATAACACAAATGCTAGGAACTCTGAATAACTTTTTTGGATATCTTTCTGGGGCTGTGATAGACACAGCATTTCAGACTCTATCAAACTGTCACTTTATCCAGAGGTGTTGCAAAGAGTCCAATGATTCCACAATCGTACTACATTCCACTTGATTTAATTAATGCACAGTTATAACCATTGACCTCAACAGCTTTGGTCTCAATGTTTCTGTACTCACCCACCCCTCCCTTCAGCACTGAACCTAGCCTGCAATTAAAACTAGTAAAACACTTGTACGCTATTTATTGTGTATTTTACTTCATTGTAATATATTGTGAATCAATTTTCTTTTGTAAACACAACTTACTACAAGAACTGATAGAACAGCAGAATTTTGGTAATGTATAATATCCAAAGAATTTCACTGGTGTTTGTCAAACAACATTCAAATAGTGTTTGGCCAACTATAGAGCTAGGTGAATACAGAGTTGGGAAAAGCATTTTTGAACAAATTGGACCACAGCACTTCTCAATGCTATTTGGCCTTCCCTTCACTTTTGGTATCAATTTTTTCCCTTTCCTAACATCTTTTCCTGTCATCTTCAGTTTTTTTCTCTTTTCATTTTTCTCTCTCTCCCCTCTTTACCTACATTCTACCTCCTTTCAACCTCTCCTCCTATATTTTCTCTCACCTCCCTCCAAAATTCACTTTTTTCTAAACTTATGCTATCAATCCCTCTCTTCCCTCTCTCATGCCTTCCTTGCCTCTACAACTCTACTCCCGATACATGAGTATTGGAAATTTTACCGGATACCTAAAAGCATGAGGACTAAATCTACAAGCCACGTTCTAATACTAAAGATGGGGGACCCCAGTCTCCAGGGGCAACACCCATTTGAGAAACCAGTTCCACCCAGGTGCTTGTCCCTGGACTTGCTCAGCAGCTCTATTTTTTTTTTTTAAATCAGCATTTGGAAACTAAATATCTGACAAAACTGAAGCGCCTGTGCTCACACCCGTTCTTCAGTTACTGTTAGCTAGGACAGATAAGGAGCATATTTTGTCTCACACATTCTGTTTCCCACTTCTCATACAAAGCCTTCACATTGCTACCAGGGTTGGTTGAGATTTCCACTACTTTACACCTCCTTCAGCCTCCTGGCTGCTGCATTTCAAGGTCTCTCTCCCTCAGCATCGAGGATGCTACTAGCAGCGTAGCAGAGATGATCCATCTTCCACAACCTACCTTCCCAATGAATATCGTCAGTGCCTACCTTTGCAGCTGCTCAGAGTTCTCCTAGGCAGCAGCAGAGTGAAACTGATGTGTTTCTTGTCTGTTTCACTGCTCCCCACAGTATTCTGAATGGCAGCAGTGACAACAGAAGCTGAAGCAAGGGAAAGCACTGCAAAAGCACTAGAGCTGTCAGTTTGCACTCAGGTCACATAGGGTGACCAGATGTCCCAATAAAATTGGGACCGTCCCGATTTTTAGCTGTTTGTCCTTCGACCTGACCGATCTCTTTGTCCCGATATTTTACTCTGCCGGCAGTTTTTTTGTTTTGTTTTGTTTTTTTTTTGCTTGGCCGACAGCACTCGGCTTTTTTTTTACGCCTCCCTCCTATCCCCCGGTGTCCCGATATTTTCTTCCTCTCATCTGGTCACCCTAGGTCACATGATCACATTTGAAATGTTATTTTCAGAACCATAAGAGCTAGAACTTTTTCTAGTTTTAAAATTGTTTTAAATGAAAGCTGAGATGCTGCATGTATTGGCAGTAATTGTCCAGAAAAGCTTCCTTCTTACCCTGGATGTATGGACTTTTCATAACACATTGTAGAATATGAAATTGTTAGTCAAGAATTCTATATTATTTCCTATACACAAAACACTAAACTAAAAAAAATTAAGGTTGCAAAGTTAAGTACACCAACTTAGGAAAAGCCAGAATTAAGGTTGACTCTGCAACCCTAAATTTGTTCCTCCCCCCTTTGAACATCTGCATTTATGATACAGTTTTTAATTACATGATCACATACTTTTTTTAAAATCACAGGAGCATGTCTCAGTCATTGACCAGGACTGAACGGATACTCAATATTTTGTTTTATTATTATTGTTCAATATGTGGCCCCATGCCTTGCTTACTGCACACTATTCAAGTCCTGTTCTAAAGAGAAAATAATTAATTTCTTCATGAACTTCTCTATGGCTCTCGTCATTATAATACCTGACTGCTTTACAAATGTTAATTCATTTTCACAACACACCTCTGAGATGAGAGGCTATTATCCTCATGCAACTGATGGGAAACTAAGGCAGAGAGAGATTAATGTCAAAGGGCTCCATTAATTTTGGGTGCCCCATTTGACATGCATAGGACCTGATTTTTTCAGCGTATGTAGCATTATACAGCACTTTATATGTTCAAAGCACAGCTCCCATTGACCTCAGTTGCAGTTGAGAGTGCTCAACACTCAGACAATGAGAATACACTATTAATGACCACTAGCAAAAAGTTTGGTTTGAGGGTATACATACACTGCTATATGATGGCTGCACGTGTCAGCATACCCAAGCTAGCTTTGATCGAGCTACTCACTAAAAATATACTTCTAGGAGAGTTGTGCCACTGCACGCACACAGAATTCATGTCCGAGGCAGATTTCTTTGCTTCCCCACAGAAAAATGACTTCTGACAGGGAAGAAAAGATAAGCCACAAAAGCAGTCACGTGCCCCCTCCACAGCAGCATGGGCTAGCCACCCAAGTACAAGAAATGTACGTGGGTGGTTAATCTGTGCCACTGCTGCTTCACGGCTATTTTTAGTGAAATAGCTCAATTAAAGCTAATCGGATATGCCTACACGTGATGCAATCACATCTCCCAAATACAGTGTAGACATACCCTAAGTGATTAGCCTAGCAGCACATAGGAACTGGTAGAGGCAGAGATAGAATCTCTAGGGCCGTAATCAAGTTTCTTGACCATGAGACCATTCTTTCTCTTCCTGCGATCCTCTGCCTCATTCATACAGACATTCCAACTTCTGCAACAAATGAGGTAGGGCTTCTACAGACAATAGCCTCCTTCACTACACAACCCCCAATGAATCCCCAGAGCACAATCTGTCCTGTGCACTGAGTAATGAAGGGTCCTGTGGGAAAATATAGCGTATAATCATGTAATTAAAGAATGTATCATAATGCATACGCAACAGGGATTCAAATGGTTTCCTAACTTTTAGGTGCTTGATTTTGCAACCTTAATGTTTTTAAGATAACTTTGTGTGTGTAATTTCCTAGGTTTCTAAAAAAGGCAACTAAAAATCAGAAAATGTAATCATGTGGCACCATATGGACACTCAAATGGTTCATAAGCCAGATTGTAATATTTAGAGCCACAGCAGACTACTTCCACTTGAGCTAATGGAATAATTGACAGCAGTACTAGGTTGCCATCATCTATGTGGACCAGACCTAGAGGGAAATGAGATACACACTTTGCCAGTGGACTCAAATCACAAAATTATAGAATCGTAGGACTGGAAGGGACCTCGAGGGGTCATCTAGTCCAGTCCCCTGCACTCATGGCAATATTATCTAGTATTAAGTATACTAATACTAATACTAAGTATTATCTAGACACTATGTGACAGGTGTTTGTCTAACCTGCTCTTAAAAATCTCCAATGTTGGAGATTCCACAGCCTCCCTAGGCAATTTATTTCAGTGCTTAACCACCCTGACAGTTGCAAGATTTCCTAATGTCCAACCTAAACCACTCTTGCTGCAATTTAAGACCTTTGCTTCTTGTCCTGTCCTCAGAGGCTAAGGAGAACAGTAAGTTTCTAGCCCTCATGGTTATAGATAAAAGCTTCAAAATATTACCATGGTATATCCTAAAGACTTAGATACTAGAAGACAAATATAAAAACCCCAACATTTATAATTAAAAAAAAAAACCCTTATGATTCTTAAGCCAGTCTCATGACTTTGTTCAGGCCTGACTCATGATTTTTGAATGCTTGAGGTTGGCAATAGTGGATCACCATGCAAGTCTCCCTTCCTTCCTGCTCCCAATTTGTCCTGGTGACTGAGCATGGAATAGCCTTCCCACCCCCAATTTGAGTATAATCAATAAGGGATGGTAGTCATCAGGTCATCCTCTCTACCATTACCTTCCTGCAGATTAAGTATTAGCCTACAGGAAGGGTGCAGTCTCTCATCTTAGAGAACCCTGGCACAATTGCATGGTCTGGGAAGGCAAGATGTATTCAAGCCTTAGTGGTAGCAGTGGACATGAGCATCCCCATGCACTGATACGTGAATGAAGAAAGGGTAGTAGGGCCAATGACAATAGAGGAGCTACGTTCTCTCCTTTTTTCATGCTGCGAAGCACTTCCTGTGCACTAGGGCTTGTTGTATTTGTTTCTCTGAATAACGTTGCGACCTTTTCAGCCATTCTTTAAACTCAAACTCTGCATGTTCACACTGATACCTGCTGACAGCAGAATGTGTCAGTTTTCTGCAAAACAGAACATATAAGCCCACCAACTTTTGTGTCTGTAACTCTGTTTGTTTGTGTTACAGGCAGCCATTGGCTCACGTGTAGTGCTGTTGTTTCACAATAAGCATGGTCCTGGCTTGCATACTATTGCTCGGATTCTGAGCTAATCAATTGCTCAATCGTACTTGTACTTAATATGGCCCACTTTATCATTAGAATCTAAGTGCCTCACAGTCTTTAATATGTTTATTCTCACAGCACACTGTGACAGTGGTGCTCAAACTTTTCCAGTAGTGCCCCCCCTTAACAGTAACGGAATCTGTCCACGCCCTCCTCCATTACATAAGAACATAAGAATGGCCATACTGGGTCAGACCAAAGGTCCATCCAGCCCAGTATCCTGTCTACCGACAGTGACCAATGCCAGGTGTCTCAGAGGGAGCAAACCTAACAGGTAATGATCAAGTGATTTCTCTCCGGCCATCCATCTCTACCCTCTAACAAACAGAGGCTAAGGACACCATTCCTTACCCATCCTGGTTAATAGCCATTAATGGACTTAACCTCCATGAATTTATCTAATTCTCTTTTAAACCCTGTTATACTCCTAGCCTTCACAACCTCCTCAGGCAAGGAGTTCCACAGGTCGACTGTGCACTGTGTGAAGAACAACTTCCTTTTATTTGTTTTAAACCTGCTGCCCATTAATTTCATTTTGTGGCCCCTAGTTCTTATATTATGGGAACAAGTATATAACTTTTCCTTATTTACTTTCTCCACACCACTTATGATTTTATATACCTCTATCATATCCCCTCTTAGTCTCCTCTTTTCCAAGCTGAACAGTCCTACCTTCTTTAATCTCTCCTCATATGGGACCTGTTCCAAAATCCCTAATCATTTTAGTTGCCCTTCTCTGAACTTTTTCTAATGCCAGTATATCTTTTTGGAGATGAGGAGACCACATCTGTATGCAATATTCAAGATGTGGGTGTACCATGGATTCATATAAGGGCAATAAGATATTCTCCATTTTATTCTCTATCCCTTTTTGAATGATTCCTAACATCCTGTTTGCTTTTTTGACTGCCGCTGCACACTGTGTGGATGACTTCAGAGAACTATCCATGATGACTCCAAGATCTCTTTCCTGATTAGTTGTAGCTAAATTAGCCCCCATCATATTGTATGTATAGTTGAGGTTATTTTTTCCAATGTGCATTACTTTATATTTATCCGCATTAAATTTCATTTGCCATTTTGTTGCCCAATCACTTAGTTTTGTGAGATCTTTTTGAAGTTCTTCACAGTCTGCTTTGGTCTTAACTATCTTGAGCAGTTTAGTATCGTCTGCAAACTTTGCCACCTCACTGTTTACCCCTTTCTCCAGATCACTTATGAACAAGTTGAATAGGATCGGTTCTAGGACTGACCCTTGGGGAACACCACTAGTTACCCCCTCCATTCTGAAAATGTACCATTTATTACTACCCTTTGTTCCCTGTCTTTTAACCAGTTCTCAATCCATGAAAGGATCTTCCCTCTTATCCCATGACAACTTAATTAACATAAGAGCCTTTGGTGAGGGACCTTGACAAAGGCTTTCTGGAAATCTAAGTATACTATGTCCACCAGATCCCCCTTGTCCACATTTGTTGACCCCTTCAAAAAACTCTAATAGATTAATAAGATATGATTTCCCTTTACAGAAACCATGTTGACTTTTGCCCAACAATTTATGTTCTTCTATGTGTCTGACAATTTTATTCTTTACTATTGTTTCAACTAATTTGTCCGGTACTGACGTTAGACTTACCAGTCTGTAATTGCCCGGATCACCTCTAGAGCCCTTTTTAAATATTGGCGTTACAATAGCTATCTTCCAGTCATTGGGTACAGAAGCTGATTTAAAGGACAGGTTACAAACCATAGTTAATAGTTCTGAAAGAACTCAAATGTGAAATTGCAGAACTCTTGGGTGAATGCCATCTGGTCCCGGTGACTCGTTCCTGTTGAGTTTATCAGTTAATTCCAAAACCTCCTCTAGTAACACTTCACTCTGTGACAATTCCTCAGATTTGTCAGCTACAAAGGATGGCTCAGGTTTGGGAATCTCCCTAACATCCTCAGCCATGAATTACTGCACAGCCAAGGCTTCCTCAGCTGTGGAGCTTGGGCTGAAGGTGGAGCTGAGGACAGGGGTGGAGCTGGGGCTAGAGGCAGAGAGGGAATAAGGGCAGAGCTGGGCTGGGGCTGGAGAAGGGGCTGTGGTCAGAGCTGCAGCTAGGGTCAGAGCTGCTCTGGGGGTGGAGCAGGCAGCAGAGTGAAGCTGCAACTGGGGTTGGAGCTGCTCTGTGGGTGGAGCTGGTCCTAGAGGCAGAGCAGGACTGGGGATTGAATGAGGTTGGAGGCTGAGCTAGTGTGTGGGCAGAGTGGGGCTGGAGGCATTCCGCTCTTTCCCCGCCCCCCGTGGGGGCTGGCCCTGGCCCTGCTGTCTGCCCCCCTGAACTTTCCTCTGTGCCCCCCTAGGGGGCATGCCCCACAGTTTGAGGACCACTGCCCTATGAGTTAGGGAAGTACTATTATCCTCATTTACAGACAGAGATTGTTAGGAGGCTGTTATAAAAGGGAAAGTCTTAGAAACTTATGAGTCTTTTTAAAAGAGTCTGTAAAACATTTTCCATGGTCCAAACAGTAAAGAAGTGTGGAGAAAATATGTGCTATTTTATATCTTCATTTATGTTTATCAAATGTTTCTAGCCAAGAGGATTTTGTCTTCTGTTTTGCTCACAGATGTGTATGAATGTTTGAATAGTAACTACAGATGAATTATGTAGTTTAATTAAATATGAATTTATATAGAGTCCTTGCTTAAGCAATGCAGTTTTATAATACAATTTGGTCAGTGAGACACCATAACATGTGTAGTTCTCTGCAGGTAGGAAAACCATACTTCTGTTGTGCTAGGTAGAGTCAAGTCTTGAAGGTCACTTGGGGGAACAAAAGTAATCTTTCCTGTATTGCATGTTTAATAGAATTTTGGATTTATGCTATTATAGTTATTCCATATAGTTATTTAAAGGAGACTGGTTTATTTATGTAGTTTTAAGAAGCCTACAATGGTAACAGGCTGAGACATCAGTACTTCAATTTTTTGCACTAGCTATTGGAACTTCTTTCTGCTAACAATTAGGAATGTGGACTATCAGTACTATTGTTCTTTCTTTCACCCTCAAGTCCAACTCTTGTTCCTTGTCTATTGAAATAAAGATTTTCATATGCCTTAGCTCAAGAAACATATTTTTATAAGAAATGTCACCCTGTAGCTACTCTTCTCTTGAAATTACTTTGCTGCTATGACACTGCACATCTAATCATTTAGAATAGTGAGCAGTCAATGTGTTCCTACTGTCCAATATATTTATATCAGCTTTTTCTGATAACCCAATTTCGAACAAGGGAATTTAGAGATGTGGCCAGCCATTGAACTTTCTGTTTCATGTGGTGAATGTGTAAGTGCAAGTATTTATCATCGATATGTGAACTTACATCATGCATATAAAATGATAGGATTATTTTTCTCTCTGGATACTCTGAATTGATTTTGACACTGAGTTATATGAACTAAAGTTACGCTGATAGACAAAAAACAGTAGGTAAAGTGTCTATTCTGCTACAGCCATCCTGCTCTGAAATTCCAAAGATTGAATGGATTTTTACTATTTTCTTCAATAGGGTATAATTGCCATGCATAGTATAGTATCAAAAAGAATAGGCAGCTGTTTATCTTTAAAATATTTTGTCATTTATCTTATATAGATATTGTTCAGCCACTAAAATATATTATAAGCAAAGCTGATAGTGCTACCTATATTTAAGGTTCTTCAATACTTTATATTATAAGAACTTGTTTTCATTTGCTTATAATATTGCCAAACTTAAAATGTTTTAGGCTGAAATTTTCCTTGCTGGGTGTCTTTCTCAGGCTTTTTTGGGCAAATTTCAGCAAAAATGGTTCATCTGTTACTGCAAACAAGATTGGGGGGAAATGTTTCTTTCCACGTTAAAAAATACATACAGCCATTTCACTGAGAAGCTCTAGTCAGGGCCGGCTCCAGGCACCAGCGCAGCAAGCAGATGCTTGGGGTGGCCAACGGAAAGGGGCGGCACGTCCGGCTCTTCGGCGTTGGGTCCTTCACTCCCTCTTGGAGGGAAGGACCTACCACCGAATTGCCGCCGAAGAATGAAGCGGCGGTGGTAGAGCTGCCACCGAAGTGCCGCCAATCGCGGCTTCCCTCCCCCCAGTCCCTTCCGGCTTGGGCCGACAAAAACGCTGGAGCCAGCCCTGGCTCTAATGTCTCCATTCTTTGGGGGCAGGGACTTTAAATTTGTCGGGGGGGGGTCATCCTGACACCAGGGATGTGCCTTTTAATTTCCCCATGAAAAACAGTGCAAATTTGGCCGAATTATAAACTTTGGGGCAGGGGCGGGGTGGGGGGGGAACAGTTTGCACATGCTCAATAGAGACTTATTAATTTGTTGGCTAAACTATCTCAGGATGCCATTTGTACATAGCACGCTCCATTGTGGGGCTGCAGAGGCACAGTGGATTTTCCCTATAATTACTGTTATGGGCTGTTGTGGGCCACTGTGACACCTGGCAAAAAAAATGAGACCAAGAGAGTCTGTCTCCCCTGTACTCTCAATGCTTCTGGTGCCCAAGCAATGTGGAGGAGGAACTGGCCTGATTGGATGCAGAGGTCTCAAGAGACAGACTTAAGGTGGGGGATGTGGCAGAGGAAGTAGATTGGGACAAGAAGCTTGAGGGAGGAAGAGTGGAATTGGGATCAGGGGTGAGAGGTGAGGAGCAGACAGATCAGATGAGGAGCCGGAGTGAGTGGGGACAGGGACTGATTGGAAACGGAGATTGTGGGAGAGGGAGAAGAGGGAGATTGGGTGCTGGGATGGGGGGAAGACTGGGACTTGCATGGGGAGCCCTGAAGGATGACCTAGTACTGGCTGGGCAAGGAGACTGGGACTGGAACAAGACGCTGCATGGGGGATGGCAGGATGTAGACCGGGAGAAGAAGCTTATGGAGAGAAAAGACAGGATTGGTATAGGGACGGACACCATTACTCAGCAAATGTCTGAATTGGGAAGGGGTTGCAAGCGCTTAGAGGACTGGATTAAAATTCAAAATGATCTAAACAAACTGGAGAAATGGTCTGAAGTAAATAGGATGAAATTCAGTAAGGACAAATGCAAAGTACTCCACTTAGGAAGGAACAATCAGTTGCACACATACAAAATGGAAAATGACTGCCTAGGAAGTAGTACTGCAGAAAGGGATTGGGGGTGGTCATAGTGGATCACAAGCTAAATGTGAGTCAACAGTGTAACACTTGCAAAAAAAGCAAACATCGTCCTGGGATTGTCTATTAGCAAGACATGAGAAATAATTCTTCTGTTCTACTCTGCACTGATTAGGCCTCAACTGGAGTACTGTGTCCAGTTCTGGGTGCTACATGTCAGGAAAGATGTGAACAAATTGGAGAAAGTCCAGAGAACAGCAACAAAAATGATTAAAGGTCTAGAAAACATGACCAATTAGGGAAGATTGAAAAAAATGGATTTGTTTAGTCTGGAGAAGAAGAGACTGAGAGGAGACATGATAACACTTTTCAAGTACATAATAGGTTGTTACAAGAAGGAGGGAGAAAAATTATTTTTAAAAATGGAAGCTGAAATTCAAGTGTACTCACTTGACTCCAGGCGCTAGGACTTTAGGAGGAAAAAATCAAATACCACAAGACTTGCAAAGAAATCACAGAAGTTGGCAACACTGCTATTTGCATAATGAAAAACAGATACCTTAACCTCAATACCCACACAACCTGAGCTACCAATGGACAACCCCTTAATTATCACACAAAACAACAGAATGTCAAACTTTTTAGAACCACAAACAAAACCAAAATAAAACAATGACAATCAGGGCCGGTGCAACCTAGGTGACCTAGGCGGTCGCTTAAGGCACTGGGATTTGGGGGGCGGCATTTTCTTCGGTGGCGACCGCAGTGGCCGGATCTTCGGCCACCCCGTTCGCCGCCAGCATTTAGGCGGAGGGAGCTGGGGAAGGGGGGCGCGGGGGAGGGCCGCCTGCAGCAAGTAAGGGGGGGGGCGGCACGGCACGCAGGGGTACTCCCCGCCCCAGCTCACCTCTGCTCCGCCTCCTCTCCTGAGCATGCCGCCCCGCTCTGCTTCTCTCCCTCCCAGGCTTGCGGCACCAAACAGCTGATTGGTGCCACAAGCCTGGGAGGCAGGAGAAGTGGAGCAGCGACGGCATGCTCAGGGAGGAGGCGGAGCAGAAGTGAACTGGGGTGGGGAGCTGCCGCACAGCTCCCCAGGTGAGGGGGGGGCACCTCAGGGCAGGGGGGGTCGGAGCTGCACCGGGGGAGGGCCTCAGAGTGGGGGGGGGGCGGGGAGCTGCTGCAGGGCTCGGGGAGGGCGCAAGGTGGAAGTTTCGCCTAGGGCTCGAAACATCCTTGCACCGGTCCTGCTTACAATACCTATACAGCAACATAGATCACCACTATTATCATTCTAACAGAACTCAACAGCGCTACCATAACTGCAAAGTTTTAGGCATTCCCTTTATAAAGTCTATCTTGCAGTGCAAAGCAACATAATTTGGGTTCCCAGCAGAATTTAGCAGTTAGAACTAACTGCTCCCATTGAAGTCCATGACAAAGTTCCCCCATTGACTTCTGTAGGAGCAGAGTGAGGTCAACACAGAATGGTTTTGAAAATTTAATCTGTGAAGTTATACAAGTCAAAAAACAGATCTGTAGTAGTCTGGGGTTCTTTCTGGTCATTGTTTAGCTTAATTTTTTAAGTAAACTAGTTTGGATATTTTCCCTTTAATTTTATAGTATAAGAAAATAAGATCTAAAACAAAACAAAACAAAACAAAAATGCTTTAATTCCCAGATATAGAGATAATGTGAACTGAGAACTCTAAACCAGTGTCTTAGTCTTTCCACTTTCAGGATTCTTCTGATTTGTCTTGTGTACCCAAGATTCACCTCACTTTTAAAAACTATTTGCTTATATACTTAGACATAAAAATACAAAAGGGACACAGTACTCTATTACTGCAAAATTGCTTACTTTCTTATTTTTACCATATAATTATAAAATAAATCAACTGGAATATAAATATCGTACTTACATTTCAGTATACAGTATATAGAGCAGTATAAACAAGTCATTGTCTGCATTAAATTTTAGTTTGTACTGACATCACTAGGGCTTTTTATGTAGCCTGTTGTAAAACTAGGCAATTATCTAGATGAATTGATGTACCCCCTGGAAACCTCTACATACCCACAGGGGTATGCATACTTTGGTTGACAACCACTGCTCTAAAATTATCAGCCTTCCTCTGCACAATGTATATAAGGGCTGTCAAGCAATTTAAAAAATTAATTGTGATTAATCGTGTGATTAAAAATATTAATCACACCGTTAAACAATAATAGAATACCATTTAGTTAAATATTTGTGGATGTTTTCTACATTTTCAAATGTAATGATTTCAATTATAACACAAAACACAAAGTGTACAGTGCTCACTTTATATTTATTTTTGATTACAAGTATTTGCACTCTAAAAAAACAAGAAATTATATTTTTCAATTCACCTAATACAAGTACTGTAGAGCAATCTCTTTATGATGAAAGTTGAACTTACAAATGTAGAATTATGTACAAAAATAACTGCATTCAAAAATAAAACAATGCACAACTTTAGAGCCTACAAGTCCACTCAGTCCTATTTCTTGTTCAGTCAATCATGGAGATAAACAAGCTTGTTTACATTTGTAGGAGATAATGCTGCCTGCTTCTTGTTCACAATGTCACCTGAAAGTGAGAACAGGAGTTCGCATGGCACTGTTGCAGCCAGCGTCACAAGATATTTACATGCCAGATGCGCTAAAGATTCATATGTCCCTTCATGCTTCATCCACCATTCCAGAGAACATGCATCCATGCTGATGACAGGTTCTGCTTGATAACAATCCAAAGCAGTGCGGACCGACACATGTTCAGTTTCATCATCTGAATCAGATGCCACCAGCAGAAGGTTGATTCTCTTTTTTGGTGGTTTGAGTTTTGTAGTTTCTGCATTGGAGTGTTGCTCTTTTAAAACTTCTGAAAGCATGCTCCACATCTCATCCCTCTCAGATTTTGGAAGGCCCTTCAGATTCTTAAACCTTGGGTCGAGTGCTGTAGCTATCTTAGAAATCTCACATTAGTACCTTCTTTGCCTTTTGTCAAATCTGCAGTGAAGGTGTTCATAAAATGAACAACATCATCATCTGAGACTCCTATAACATGAAATATATGGCAGAATGCGGGTAAAACAGAGCAGGGAACATACAATTCTCCCCAAAGTTCAGTCACAAATTTAATTAATGCATTATTTTTTTAATGAGTGTCATCAGCATGGAAGCATGTCCTCTGGAATTATAGCCGAAGCATGAAGGGGCATACGAATGTTTAGCATATCTGGCATGTAAATACCTTGCAATGCCAGCTACAAAAGTCCCTTCTGAATGCCTGTTCTCACTTTCTGGTGACATTGTAAATAAAAAGTGGGCAGCATTATCTCCCGTAAATGTAAACAAACTTGTTTGTCTTAGCAATTGGTTGAACAAGAAGCAGGACTGAGTGGACTTGTAGGCTCTAAAGTTTTGCATTGTTTTGTTTTTGAGTACAGTTATGTAACAAAACAAAAAAAATCTACATTTGTAAATTGCACTTTCACGATAAAGATATTGCAATACAGTACTTGTATGAGGTGAACTGAAAAATACAATTTCTTTTGTTTCTCATTTTTACAGTGCAAATATTTGTAATAAAAAACAATAAAGTGAGCAGTGTACACGTTGTATTCTGTGTTCTAATTGAAATCAATATATTTGAAAATGTAGAAAAACATCCAAAAATATTTAATAACTTTCAATTGGTATTCTATTATTTAACAGTGTGATTAAAACTGCAATTAATTGCGATTAGTTTTTTGGAGTTAATTGCATGAGTTAGAATATCAGGGTTAGAAGGGACCTCAGGAGGTCATCTAGTCCAACCCTCTGCTCAAAGCAGGACCAATCCCCAGACCCCTAAATGGCCCCCACAAGGATTGAACTCACAACACTCTGCAATTAATCAACAGCCCTAGTGTGTGTGTGTGTGCGCGCGAGCGCGCCTCTGCTAACATTTAGGAACAGATTGGTGATAAATAACTGCCTATGCGGATGAAAGCTGACTAACCTTTGTCATTAGCAAGTAATATGTGATTTAACCAATAAGAATTTAAAAAAAAAATCAGAACACATAACTGAGGTATGTCACTTTCCTTAGTACAGGTTTAGGGTTCAAGTTATTTTGATAATAGGTCTGGTCTACAATTTGACCTAATTAGCTTTATCAGCACAAAGTTATTTTTCAAGTGTCAGGTTAGGGAATGCAAAGACATTTCCATATAAGATTTTCCTAGTGGCAGAAGTTCATGCCATAGTCTTGCACATTATTCTCTGAAAAGACTCCCTTAACCTTTGCTGTTTTTCTGCAGAAGGTCTCTCCCTGACCTCCCAAAGTGTACATTCCAAGGGGTTATCACAAGTTTAATATTAAGGTGACCATACATCCTGTTTTGGCCGGTATAGCTCTTTTTTTAAGCCCTGTCTTGGTTGTCCCCACTCCCCCCCCCCCCCCCCCCCCCCAAAAAGAGACATTTGTCCCATTTGCTCTTGCTCTTGCCAACTGATCAAGTTAGCAAACAGGATAAATACCCACCTTTGTTAAAAAAGTCAGGCGTGATGCAGAGAACCATGCAGGGGACAAGCGGAAATATCAGCCCCTTGCGGGGGGAGAGGCAGGGCTGGGGGGGGGGGGAGGAAGAGAACATTCCAGTATATAGGGGTCCCCACAGGGTTCCAGTGAGGGGCAACAGCCTTGCCGGGGGTTGGGGGAGCAGGATTTCAGCGACCACCAAGAGCAAAGGGGGACCTCAGGTGAGTGGCTGGCGGTGTCTTGTTTTCTCTTTGGGAAATATGGTCACCCTATTTAATATTAATTCCGCCTTGTCTCACTGCATGCATACTTCGTTGTTGGCAAGGGCTGCTCTTCTCTCACTGCACATACTTCCCTGATGCTTCATTCCCTTCTCCCCTCAATATTTGTCTCCGGCTGGTGGCTACCATCCCACAGCTGACCCTGAGAGCAGTTCTGGTAGCAGTGGTACCTAGTAAAGACAGCTAAATTGGCTCCTCATTTCCAGGTGCCTTTAAAGGTGTCCAAGCTCCTCTTTGCCGGACAAAGAGCCCATGGAAGCAGTTGGAAACAAGGAGAAGAGTCAGCACCATGTGGCCCTCCAGATAGCCTGAGGACTGCTACTTCTGACTCAATCTCAAATTTATTCATTTTGCATCTATACCCCCTGGAAAGGCCTTTAGGTCTTCTTTTTCACCAAAGATTTGCTCTAGCATGGCTTGGATGGAGTTCTCCAATTCAGAACCGGGGCCTGAGTTTCCATTACAAGTAGCTGATGCCAGCTTTAGGCAGATTTCAGCTTGAAAACATCTAACTGATCCAATTAATTTTTGTACACACAATGGTCACGTTGTCTCTGAATTAATTCTGTACATTTCAGATCATCAGGTTTGGCAAACTGTTGTATTATTAGCATTTTTATGGTTCCCTAAGTGGGTGCTTAGCTAGACATGGATCTAACAAGGCACTTAAGCACATACTTATCGTTAAGCACAAAAACTCATGTATGACCATTCTGTACATTAGCAATTTCCCACACACACCTATTTGGTGTTCTTTGGTGTTTTTGAATATTGAATGATATTCTGAAACTACCACATAATTTAAATTTTAATAGTCACTATTAAGTATATGCTACACAATCTTTACATAATATGTTAATACTACTCATTTAGAATTCTTAACTTTCAGTATTAAATATCTTGACCATTACAAATGACAGCAGGCTAAACTTTGACATACAGATTGCCACTTGGATATGACATTTTCTACCAGATAAGTTCCTGATCCTGCAAACAGATATGTGAGTAACTTTACCCACTCAAATAATTTTATTGACCTTACTCATGTGGGTAAAATTACTTATATGGGTTTGTACTAATGAGGCAAAAATACGTAAATCAGTTAAATCATTGACACAGCAAACAATGCATCATCATTTCTGCTTTATCACTTAAAAATGGCTTTTGGGGGAGGTGGCCAAAGTGTCTCTCTAAAATATTTTATTGTTCTGAAAAACAGTATTAAGGCATCAAAAGAAATATTACATATCTTTATATAATTATACATGCTATGCTGTGAGATTTCTGGTAATCCAGTGGCCTAATCTTTAAGAAATGTAAACAAGCAAATTTTATAATCTGACAT
Organism: Trachemys scripta elegans; assembly: GCF_013100865.1. Classification (NCBI taxonomy): domain Eukaryota; kingdom Metazoa; phylum Chordata; order Testudines; family Emydidae; genus Trachemys; species Trachemys scripta. The sequence goes on from NC_048298.1 coordinate 62,016,062, forward strand.
GTATAAGAATTGAGAAAAAACAAAACATAACAAAACATGCACACAATGTTCTTTGTCTTAAAATGAGAACTTATAGTTATACATTTACTTTCTACAAACTGGAGCCTTTTGAGTTTACATTGAGAAATAGTTAAGCACATGCCTACCTACTTTTCAAAGTACTTTAGCTCTAAAAGTGCAATAACGCTACATAATTTTTACTAACTGTTTATTGTATATCCTATAGTAGTTCCCTCTGCACCTGAGATAAGGATGTGAAATTCTCCTAAAATTTCCCCCCTTTAAAACCATCGTCTCCACAAAGACCTAATATCATGGTCACCAGCAGATGCTTTTTTGAGTCTAACAAAACTGTAGCATAGGCTAGTTATATACTTACTTCTGGTATTACCCTGTCCTGAGTCCTGAGCATACAAACAATAAATAACATTCTGTAATCCATCTGCAATGAAAGTTACAGCCCAGTTCAGAAGCCAAACTGTGATCCTTTTATATTGCAAATGCAACGAGGGCAGTGTTACTACAAATACAATATTTTGTCAAAGTTTTATTTTTCACAATTTAGTATCAGCCATTTCAAACTATAATCTGCTGAAACTTGTTGGCTGACAGAGGCAAAAATCATAGATCATTCAGGATTTTGAGTAGGGTTTTTGTTTTAATTGTAAAACTAAATGGTGCTTCCGTATTGACTATGCAATAGAGAAGGTTAGAGGATGCCAACTCCATTAAGTTACAACTTTCAAGGTTATGATATTTATTAAGGGGTAAATAGTGAGGTGGCAAAATTTGGAGATGATACAAAACTACTCAAGATAGTTAAGTCCAAAGCATAGTGCAAAGCGTTACAAAGCGATCTCAGAAAACAGGGCGACTGGCCAACAAAATGGCAGATGAAATTCAATGTTGATAAATGCAAAGTAATGCACACTGGAAAACATAATCCCAACTATACATACAAAATGATGGGATCTAAATGAGCTGTTACCACTCAAGAAAGAGATCTTGGAGTCATTGTGGATAGTTCTCTGAAAATATTCATTCATTGTGCAGCGGGCGTCTAAAAAGCCAACAATGTTGGGAATCATTAGAAAAGGGACAGATAATAAGACAGAAAACATCATATTGCTTCTATATAAATCCATGGTACGCCCACATCTTAATACCATGTGCAGATCTGGTTGCCCATCTCAAAAAAGATACATTGGAATTGGAAAAGGTACAGAAAAGGGCAAAAAAAATCTTCCCGTTAGAAACTTCATCAAACCAATATGTCTTTGTGAAATGTTTCGGTTTTGGCGAAACAATATAATTCAATGTCAAAAATGTCCCAAGAAGCACTACTATGTAACATTTGTACTGTTCAGAAACAGTCTAGATAATGTAATAAAGGATTTTTATTATGCAAAGTTTCATTAAAAGGAACAGGTTGGGTGGTGGAGTTTTAATGGTGCACGAGATGAATATAACACTTGCTCAGGCATCTTATGTAATAAGCATCAAGTTTTCTGAGTACCTGGGGCAGTAATTTCATTATCCGTTATTGTCACAATGTTACGTCTCATTTAAATGAATGTGACACCTGCAATTCACTACAAAAGTTTCTTTCTCCTGCTGACAATAGCCCACCTTAACTGATTGCACTAGTTATAGTTGGTATGGCAACACCCATTTTGTCACATTCTCTGTGTGTGTGTGTGTGTATATATCTTCCTATTGTATTTTCCACTGCATGCATCCGATGAAGTGGGTTTTAGCCCACGAAAACTTATACTTAAATAAATTTGTTAGTCTCTAAGGTGCCACAAGTATTCCTCATTCTTTTAACAAAAATAATGTAGCTCATGTGGCATCTCAAAATAAGGCTAGCCTTTTATGAATAAAGCTTAAAGGAAATGAAATTAAATAGAGCTGTAGTAAAAACTTGATAAAAAGGGGGAAATTCAAAGTTGGGACCATCCTTTTACCAGGGGAGTCTTCGCTATTACTACCCTTCTTTCACCCCATTGTGCCGAAGCAGTATAGCTCACCTGGTTTTCCATGAAGAGGGCTTCAGAAGAGTGGCGATGCTATATGCCATCTAGCATGAGCTACAATATCCAGGCACAAAAGGGGACATTAAGGACAGAATAAGGTCAACTTTTATCCAAAATCCCCAGAGGCCTATTCCATTTTTAACTCTATTTTCTTGCTTTTTGTGTGGTTGTTTGATCCTAGAGTTATTTTAATAGTTTTTGCATTTCATATTAAACAGTGTACATAACATACACTGGGTAATATCAAGTAGAACATGAGAGATATTATTGCACATGTGAAATTATTGTTTGAATGAATCCTCAGCTCCATTAGGTAAATTTAAGTAGAATTAAAATGTTTACATTTCTTTGGACATAAAAGTCCAAATAGGAAGAGGGCATAAAAGAAATGCGTACACTATTTCCTCTGAGCTGTTGACATTTGTATCAGTAAATACAGTAGAAGATCTTTTCAACAATGCAAAGAATTTTCTAACCATAAAGGAATGCCAAAGGAATCATTATTAAAAGGTTTGTCATTCCTCTTAACCTGCACTGTAAACAGTGAATTGCTGGTGCATAGTTAAGTAATATTTAAACGTGGAATGTACATTTAATTTTATAAATTACATGAAATGCAGGTTAAAGAGCAAATGTTTTAGCAAATAGCAGCAGCATTCCTTGACATTATGTGCAACATAATTTAAGTGAACATCACACCTACTCACCAAAACAGTGACACATAACGTACTTGAAAGAGTAGACAAAAGAAGCACTAAGAAGCAATTACATTTGATGAGATATCTCAATAAAAGACTCTGGTATTTGATGACTGATGAACAGTCAAATCTCTAGAGTTTGAGTCTCTTGTAATACATTTTATTAAGTAGCTGTTTGAAGTTGCAAGCCCCATGTGCATCCAACGGCAGAACTATGCATTATGTTTTAGGTGATTATTTAACTCTGGATTATGAGTACTGATGAAAGTGGCAGAGAACATGCCAGTTGCAAAACTGCCTACTCACACACTTGAAAATATTTATTGTGTACATGACCTTGGCAGGTTAAAGTATGTAGAAAAAATATTTATCATTTTATTATAGTAAGAGGAGTCAAAAAGAAAGGAGTAATCACTATTAAGCATTTGGTCCATTCACACAGTTGCCTCATGCTATTTTTTTTAAAAATTAGCTAATAGGTGCATACATTTGATGTTGGTTTGCTTGGTTGTTTTTGTTAAAATATATTCTATTACAATCTGCTAGGGAAACACTAGCTTAACACAACTGATTTGATATATAGTCATGTGATTTGCGTGACACTAAGAGCAGAAGAAAGCTAAAAAGTTGCATGTTTTCATTAACTTATTTCATTTTAAAATTCTACAATGTTTTATCGTTTTAAATTTGATATTCCTGATATAGAGTTACACAATTGTAAGATGGTACCTTGCCATGATAATGTTTTTTAAAAAGAAAGTGCTTTGCTTAACAGATCTCAAATCAGTTGCACGTAAATCATATACATTACTTTAATGTAATTTGTGTAACAATAAGCACTTATAAAAAAAAAAGTCAGAGAATATTTCTAAGGACAGCCCCATTAAACACTCAAACAAAATATACACATCATATATTCAACAAATATTAGACCTATCCAAAAGTGAATCATCTTGTTTGACCAGCATAAAAAGTTTGATGCAGTTGATCAGAACAATGTCTAAGTCATTTTTACTACGTGCAGTTCCATGAAAGAAGAAACTTGTTTTTTTCTAAATTACAATCCAATTTTTCAGCATTTAACCCTAAAAAGATCATAATTTTTTCATAATATACTTTACTTGGATGGAAACAAGAATAAGTGATGGAAAAGGAAACTGACAGCTACTTGAATGGTACATACACGTAAGAGTACATTTAAGCTTCAAGTTGCCAGGAAAATGCAGAATACTAACTCTTTGCAGCAAAGCTCCCAAATCACAGGTCAAAAGAATAGCAACCTTATTTAAAAATAATTTTTGTGCATGACTGATTATACTGTCAACACCTTCCGTTAGAGAATGGCATAATACACTCAGACGTCTGTGAGTAGCTTCTCTCCCATTGTCCCCTCAGGCATTTCCAATCCATTGGGATAAGTCAGAGAGAGACCAGGAACTCAGAACACTGACAGGTACAGAGAATTATTCAAGTGCATTGCAGTTTATAATACAGTTTTTGCAGGGGTCTTAAAAACAGGCATTCTATTTTGATTTATAGCTACTACTGCAGATGTCTGACAGCAAATTAAGGGGGGGAGGGAACCCTGATTACTTAATTCCTGAAGCAATTCTGAACATGCAGCAGCAAAGAATCCCACTTGAGTTACTTTCTACTGTAAAGATCAGGGCACAGTCCAGACACAAAGGACAGACTTTCAATCAACAAATATTAATCATCAACTTGAACTTATGCAGGAACAATTATTTTTTAAAAAGCAGTGTAGTAGAAATATGAATGCAGTTATATTTATATATAAAAGTGTTGTAAACTGATATGATAATCTTTTTAGAACACAAAGTCCTCTAACAAAAGGCTTGCAACAGTAAGAATCAATTAACTGCACCTGAAATATTAACCACTTCTACAGACCCTGCTTGATTTGAAAGCTACAATACTATGGCTTTTCTATCTAATTTCCTACCAGCAAATTTAGACAAATAAATAATAGTTGTCTAATGCTTGTAATACCTGCATGAGGCTCACACGTAAATATCTATCCAGTGTTAGCAATTTGTAACTAAAAACAACATTGAATATTTATCACAAGAAGAAAACATTAGGTTACACCGTGCTTACTTCGAAAATGCTCTGAAGCATAATAATAGACATCCTCATAGCCCTCATGGTAATCCTCCTCGGGTCGGTACTTTTTGCCTTTTCTTCTTCTCGATCTTCTTATCTGCTTCACAAAGCCCAAGAAACGTTCCATCTCTTTCACCAGCGCACAGTTATCAGTCCAGTTTACCTTTTGCTGGTCTTAACAGCTAAGCTTCAAAAAAGCTGTTTGAGCATGAACGAACAGCAAATATAGATGGAGAGCTGCACCCTTTCACTAGCCACTCTGATACCATTTAAAAAAAAACAAAACAAAAAATAAAAAAGCCCCAACAGTTTCAATTATGACAAAGCATTTTGTTTTACCTTTAAAAGGATCTTTATCAAATCCATTGTTTTTATGTTGAAATACTGCAACCAAGGTAAAGGAGGAAATAAAGAGAAGTGTTTGATCACAATCAGCTTTTAGACAAAACAGAACAAAGTTCAGAAGATCTGCCTGACAGCAAGAGGAATCCCAGCACTAAAATTTCACTACCCTATGTCTCCATCATTTGAAGAGGAGCTGGGGGGGCGGGGATACATGTTAGTCAATGGACTCAACCATATCTGAAGGCAAAACAGGTTTTCTGTAGCCTGTTAATCACTACCCTGATGTTTACTGTGGCACATGCTCAAGACCTCATTTGATTTCATTTGCTTTAAAAATGTTAACCACGCTGATCCATTTCCGATACCACACATGGTGGATGAATAAACAACAAAGTGGTTTAATCCATATACACAGCCTACTCACCGACAAGTGTGTGTGCTGAATGTGTTAATTGGAGCAGCAGGGAGAAAGCTCGGCAGCTGCTTAAAAATGACACGTTTACCCACAGGGCATTAATGTATTCCAATCATTGTTTGATCTAAATATTAAAATGCACTTCACAGACAGGCTCCTTATAGATCCAGCACAGCTATACAGTAATGCAAACAAAGAAAGCTACATCATGACCACACCGTACTGCCTACCCTTTACTGTACTCATCTAAAATCCTAGCTGAGTTGTAAAACTTGAAAAAAAAAAAAAAAACAGAGCAAACCAACCAGACATGAAGCAGAACTCTGTTCTGTAAGCAAAAAGCCTGAAAAGGTGCTCACATTTTTCTGACCACTTGTTTCTGCATTCCACAATTATTCTCTAAGATAAGACAGGAATTTCACAAGCGTTTTTGGCAAAATTCCCCTCCTTTAGGGTTTTTGCCATCCCAAGCGGCACCAAAAAAAAAACAAAAAACAAAAAACAAAAAAACCGCAATCGCGATCTGCGGCAGCAATTCGGCAGAAGGTCCTTCGCTGCGAGCGGGAGTGAGGGACCGGCCGCTGAATTGCCGCCGAAGAGCTGGACGTGCCGCCCCTCTCCGAAGTGGCCGTCCCAAGCACCTGCTTTGCAAGCTGGTGCCTGGAGCCGGCCCTGCATGTTTGGAACGCAATTAATCACATCAGTCAAATTATTTTGTACCTACTTACCTATCACCAGAACATATCCTGTTCCTCCTTACCCTATGAGAGGAGTCCCAATTATTTACTTTGAAAGCCTGGTCACTATAGTTATTTGATGAACAAGTCACTAATTCAATTCATTTTAGGTTATGTCTACACTACGAGCTAGGAGTGTGATTCTCCTGCTTGCGTACATATATTCATGATAGTTCAATGAGAACTAGTGTGAGTATCAGTAGTGTAGCTGCAGTAGAGGTGAACTGAGCCATGCCCTGTACAAACACTCCTGAAATCAGAGGGTACCTACTTGGCACAGCTAAGCCATGTCTTCACTGCCACTGCCCATGCATGCCACTGCTGCTACACTATTTATATTTGTGCTAGCTCTTGTCAAGCTCCTGGGAGTATTTGTACACAAGCAGGGGAATCTTCACACCCTTAGCTTGTAGTACAGACATAGCCAAGTATCATAGCTCTCATATGGAAATTATTTTTGTTACATTCCTGAACGCTGAGATTGCGTGATAAGATGATGGAAAACAACATAATGTCACATTTTTTAAAAAGTAATAAAACTTTGTATAGGTATTTTTATGAACAGATCACTGCATCCTCCAGCGTTTTAGTTTCTCTCCCTTTTTTGCTACTCTGCTTCCAAACAGTACAAAACATATTAAATGAAAATTGTGACACCTTTTCTGCAAATATTTAGAGTATTATAACAGGAGAGGCAGACGTCCCTGAAGAGTTAGGTCTTATTATTATTATTGCTTACGTACTCCCAGTCTATAACTCTCTCTCCCAATCCCTTTTTCAATAAGATATTAACAACTTTCTGAAATATTCACCTTTTAGATCAAGGGTGGGCAAAATACGGCCCACGGGCTGGATCTGGCCCGTCTAATATTTCTGTCCAGCCCGCCAGGGTCTTAGGGGTCAGCAGCCACCAAGCTTCCTGCAACCATGGGAGGTTCCTGGAGATGGGTCTAACCCGACCTCAGGAATGGCTCATGCAGAGGAAAAAAGAAATCCTGTCCCTCCTCAGCCTGTCCAGGACAGCACCCAGAGTCCAGCGCTTGGGAGTTAAAGTGGCCTTGGGCTGGCTGGGGGGGTGGGGGAAGGGAAGAGAGGGGTGACCACAGCAGTCATGCGGCCCTGGACGGTTGCCCACTCGCCCACCTGTAAGGCTAGTCCTGCCTTCCCCAAAAAGTGACCGAATCCCCCTCCCCCAATACCATGCCACCTCACTTCTATGCTGCTGTTGTCGGCGACACTGCCTTCAGACCTGGGCTCCCTCCCAGCAGCCGCTGCTCTCCGGCTGCCCAACTCTGTAAAATCTGGTCTCCCCTACAATAGTCAGATTTCATGGTCCGTGACACATTTTTCACGGCTGTGAATTTGGTCGGGCCCTACTGATACACCTTAGTGTATCACTACAACAACTATTCATATCTAAGGTGCATAAATAGGGCTTTCCAGTGGACTCTAGCCAAAGAGCTAGTTGATTTGCTGACAAGTGCTTTATTCATCTGTTCCCCTTTGTATAAATACCAATAGCAATGACTAATATTGCCAATATCCTTATTTTAATTATTTTTTACTAGACCATGTATGTTTTTTGTGGGGGACTTCTGCACATCTAAAGCTTCAAGTATTAAAACCAAGCTATAGCAATCCAAAAATGATGCAAGTTACCAGCCCTCCAATTTCACACAGCTGTTACTTTTAAAACACTGAACAGATTTACCGTTATTTCTAACTTTCCAGAAAACTGTATATTTAGAGGAAGTGGAATAATATAATTAGAGATACAAAAATTGGTGTGTATCTAACTTCTACCCCCAAGTTATAACTGCAAGTCTCACCAGAGCTTTAACTATGGAGCTATTAACAGTTACTGCCAAATACAACACTTCAGAGTTATGGGATTCTCAGCCTGAGGCTCATAACCTCCAGGTGGGCTGCAAAAAGTGTCAAGGGGTCATGACCACTTTGCTCTTCTCATAGGCTAAATGGGATGACATCTCAGCTAGATGGGGGGGGGGGGAAAGAGGTCCTGTAATGGAAATGATTGAGAACCTCTGCCTTAAAGAACAGAAAATAATATTAAAAATTATCTAATAAAATATATTGGACCAATGTGAAATGAAATTATTTTAAATATGTAAAATAAACACTAGATGCTTCACCTATGCCTGTACATTTGAGGGGGGATTGCATTATTTGAGAAATATTATAAAATGTTCTAATATAATTGAAGACTATTTCAAAATGCATGGGCACAAAGGGGGCAGAGCTAAAAATTCTATAACAATTCCTAACTATTGAGTGCTCCACTGTGTAACGTTAGCAATATATTAAAGCTTTGCATATGAAATATATGTTTAATACATAGCTCATACTATATTTAATGGTTTTTAATGTCTTCATTGTGTTTTACAAATATTAAGCCTCAGAATATACCTAGGAGGTAAATGTTATCATCATCCCATTTTCAAATGAATAAGCACTGTGTCTTGAATCAAATGTTACAAATACAGCTTCCTAAAGTGAAAGAGTGTCATTTTTTCCCCCATATCTATCCACCAACCTGTAGCCCACTCTTGGGAATATTTAGTTTCTCACTGATAACACGGGAAGCTCTTTTCAATGTTTTGGCGCCATGGGTTTTTATAATCCCCACATAAAAACCTTCTAGAGTTTGAGCTAGGAAAAAAAAAAAGACTGAGATAAAATTTTCAAAAGTACCACAGAGACTTAGAAGTCTAAGTCCCATTGACATTAGCTCCTAAATGACTTCGTTTTTGAAAGTATTATTCTGAGTACATAGGGTTAAATGTGGCAGACACTCTGGGCTGTGTTGACACTCGAATTTTTGGACCCATAATTCCCAACAGGTGCAAAGCCCCGGATGTAGACAAGTCAGGCTTTTTGTTTCCAAAAGGCTTAGCCAAAAATCTTTACATGTGCTGTATTCTCTTGGTCCTGATTAGAAGTAGTGTCTTTGATTACCTTGCATGGGGGGAAGCCATGGAAGTTCGGGCATTTAGATGTTAACTGCAATTTCCATGAATACAATAAAGTTCACAATTCAATTTTTGGCCCTTCTGAAACTGTGATGATGACAGCATTTCGTAATGTAGATATATGTCTGCTCTGACAATGAACTCATTTCATATAGGTTACCAAGAACTACACAGTGATAACTTTCAGGTAATATCAAACCTGGGCCTGATTCAAATCAGTGACCTGCTGGCCAAAGGCTTCATGACGACAATAAAGTCAACATGACATTAAGATACTATGCCCTTGGGAGAGCTGAACTAAGACCTCAGCAGATATGTAGCATGAGATCCACGTGATCAGGATCAGCACATGCTATTGCTTCAAAATATGGGTTAAGATATATAAGCTTCACCTCCATCTGTGGTAGTCATAGCAAGTATTAGTTGTTACTATCAGTAAAAGCTCTACATTTAACATTCCTGTTTGCATACAATTATTGTTCACCACTCACGGAAATATAAGCAAATATTTTGTTTTGAATGGAATGTGGTACAATGAAATAAATATATTCATAGATGTCCAGAGGAAAACTGCTCTGTAAAGTCTCACACTTCATAGTGAGTGAATAAGAATGAACCAGCTTGACAAATTAGATACCAGAGAACAGCCTGAAGAACCTTGATCTGACTAGCATGAAGGAAGTTTATAGGTGCCCAGGAGAGAAATTTGTCACTGAGCTCTACCTATTTTTTAGAGTTAAACATTTCTGATGAAAGTTCATTAGAAATGTAATAATGTACGTGACATTTCATGAATGACAGACTTGTTTATTAAAGCATAAATTCACTTTTAAAAAGATATTTGGGGAAAGAATGGGGGAAGGGTTAGATTGGTATTTATGTCCATAATAAAATAGGCATGGCATTAAGATATTATGCATTTAAGAGAGGTTGACACCTCATTGGGCTTAAAAACATGGGACCTTGGGACCATCAGGACGCAAGGGAGAGAAGCAGGCCTGCATAATGCTTCACTCCTCACCTAGTTCACAGCAAAAAAGTCAAAGCTTTAGACAGGTGAGCTCAAGCCAGTATACAACATTTCTGCTATCGGGAGGGAACATTGGGTTTGCCTCACTGAGTTCTGGCTGGAGAATACACAAGCAAGAGAACACAACAAGGTGGCATAAGAGTTCTGCTTAATATTACCCCTCTTGGGACAAAAATAAAGCTGCATTTAAATGGTTTCTGGAGTTCAACTGAACACAGAAAATCTCCAAAGTACAAACCTCTTGAGTTACAACATAAAGATTTTCTATGTGAAAAACTTACATGTATTGCAGAGATCCAAGAGATAGGAGAGGAGGGCTTATCTTCTCCAGCCCTCTTGCAATTGTGGGATGTAACATCTGATAATCTACAGTTTTTTGATGTTGAGACCAAAAATCACAGACATCCTGATTTCCAGAAGTTGTTGCCCTGTCACAGCCTTGTCTTTCCTGACATCCTAGGTTCTCAGTAGCAGATGTGGAATTACATATTCTCAGGAGAGACTGTGGGTGATCACGTACCATGAGCTAATAGCATCTAGAACCAGTCCATCTGAAGCAGGCTTCTGAATACAGGTTCAATCTTCTTCCAACATTTGCCTGCTGAGACCATCATAAAAGTGTTGACTAACCTACCCTATCATTCAATATTAGATCCATTTCCAGATCCTGGTCGGTCCTCACCTTCAAAGTCCTTAATGGCCTAAGCAGGATTACAGGAAAAGCCTCCTCTATGCTACAGCTTCCCTAGCAATGGCACCAATTCAGACATTCTTATGAGGGGAAAGAAGGGGAAAATTCCAGTCCCCATCCATCTCATCACCCAACAGGGACCCCATTCCAGCAGGGGCCTCACTTTCCCCCTCCTCCCCCCTCCTGTTGGGACGTAGAGTCTCCCGCGCCAGGGAGTCTCCCCCCTCTCTTACCTACACAAGTGCATAAACTGGGACTGCCAGGAATCAAGCAATCAGTGGACTCCCCTGCGCTCCAGAAACAGACTCCTTGTGCATCTGGTCAGACCACCATTTGGCTCAACCACACCTCCGTCTCGACAGAGGGGTGGCCGGGCCAAATTTTAGTGGCATTGCACCTGCACCACTGGAGCAGTGCACCAGACCACTCTGGCATTAGCCATACTGATTTAGTAGGGGCCCAATGCCTAAACATGGTCGGGCCACTGCCTCTCCAGCTCTGCAGCCTATGGACCTTTCAGCAAGTAGTTTGTGCCAATTTTAGCCTACTTTACTTCAGTTCACAACTGGTCACTTTATTTACTATTAATTATTCACTCAAAGTCACACAATGTTGTTTGTTTCTGTTTCCTGATTACAGGATACAAACTTTATAAACCTTTTCTGTTAATAAATTATCCGTGACCATTCATCATTATTTGACAGATCTATTGTGCAAATAAACAGTTTTTCAAAATTGATGTGCAAGCACTTCCAACGTATACTCTGAGTTATTCATAAATGTTAACATTCCTGGTTGCTTTTGCTCTCTGCAAGCTTTCTAGCAAACAAATACACACTCACAAATCAGTGTATAACCAGTGCTAATGCTGTAGAATGAGGAAAGATAGTGGAGAAGGGATTAATTCACAAAAATATTGGTTAATTTTGTGAGAGAGACAGAGAGAGAGAGAGCGCGCGCAAAAGCGAGCGAGCCTAGGCATAGCTCGTAGATGTGCTGCAAACTGCTGTGAAATCTTCATAACCCTATTTAAAAGGGTCACTGTCAACTAGAATTGGTGCAAAATTTATATTTTGGGGGGAAATAATTCTAAACCTTTTTTTTTCCATTTAAAAAAGTTTCAGTGGAAACACAATCTATACATTCTATCCCTTTATCTGTTTTTTCTGTACCTGCTAGACCAGGGGTGGGCAAACTTTTTCACCTGAGGGCCACATCTGGGTATGGAAATTTTATGCTGGGCCATGAATGCTCATGAAATTGGGGGTTAGAGTGTCAGAGGGGGTGAGGGCTCTGGCTAGGGTTGTGGGCTCTTGGGTGGGGCTAGGGATGAAGGGTTGGGGTGCAGGAGGGTGCTCCGGGTTGGTACTGAGGTGTTTGGAGGGCAGGAGGGGGATAAGGACTGGGTCAGGGGGTTGGGGCGTGGGAGGGGGATCAGGGATGCAGTCTCCAGGCAGCGCTTACCTCAAGCAGCTCCTGGAAGCAGCAGCAGCAGCATGTCCCCCCCATCCAGCTACTACGCGGAGGCGCAGCCAGGTGGCTCTGCGCGCTGCCCCATCCGCAGGCGCCGCCCCTGCAGCTCCCATTGGCCACAGTCGCCCAGCCAATGGAAGCTGCGGGGGCAGTGTGCCGCCCTGGTTGCCCCTAGGCGTAGGAGCTGGAGGGGGACATGCTGCTGTTTCTGGAAGCCGTGCAGAGCCATGGCATGTGCAAAACCCTGACCCCACTCCCTGGCTGGAGTGGGAGCTCGAGGGCCGGATTAAAATGTCTGAAGGGCCGGATGCGGCCCCTGGGTCGTAGTTTGCCCACCCCTGTGCTAGGTACTGCTTTAAATGAACTGTCTCAAGACCAGGTCGCGGGTGGTCCAGCCTACTGTGTGGAGCTGGAGTCAGACCTATTTGCCAGAGCAGGAGTCAGAACCAGAGTCATAGTCTGAATGCCAGAGCCCAGGGTCAAGGCAGTATGAGACCGAGGAATTGGAGCCAAAGATCAAGGCAGGAATCAGCGCAAAGGGTCAGAACTGGATTACCTGAGTTGAGGAAGGCAGGAGCAACGGTGGTTCCTGTGCAGGAGCAAGGCTGAGACAGGACTGGAACAAGGTCCAGTGCAGGGATTAGGTGGGAACAGGACAGAAGCAAGGCAAGCACAGGGAGACAGGATCCACCAGTCTGTGCCTTGAGCAGCCAGAGAGCTACTGCTGGACTTAAAAACAAGCTTGCTAGCTTCTTCAGGCATTCAGGTGGGGTGGTCTTTTAGCCTGCCCAGCTTTGCTCATTAGGCCATCAGGAGACGGAGTAAGTGCAGCTACAGGGCCTGATTCTTGACACTAATAGTTGTAACAAACAAAAGTGGGTAAACAGAATCTAACCTGACACTGCCACAGAGACACCCATTGCCCTGATAAACACCAAAAAAGGCTGAATTTGCTTAGTGTTCTGAGTTAACTGACAGTGGCTCTACTGGTAAGAATTAACTAGGTTTCATCTCTGACAGGACTTTAGAAATTCTCTGGAGCTGAAACAGTAGGTTGGTTTTATTAAAAAAAAACACTAAAAGTGGAAAATATTCTTTGAGGGGTCCGAATTGAGGATGTTTTGATCCCTGGCAAGTGTTTCTGGGGAAAAAAAATAAATGGTCAAAAAGAACATTTCTGAAATCTTGCTTGGTATGTCTCATTCAATTTTGTACCCCTTTTGCACATAAAGTATACATTGTACCAACTTCTAAGTTCATACAGAAGTAAACATTTCCCTCATTTGAACTACCAACTTCCATTTGCCACAAATCTTTTAGCCCTTTTCTTGAAAAATTGATTTTTTCCCATTTAATCAAAAATAAAACACCAAAACAAAGTTGAAGTTCAACATGGAGGTGGGAGTAGGAAGGAAGAAGAGAGAAAAAAATGCATCAGACATTTCACTGGCACATGAATGCCTAACAGATTCGTAAATTGATGATGTTGAGGTCAGAATTAAGGTTTTGCATCATACCTTAATCCTGAGGAATAGGGCATGTGCATTGTGTTACTTTATATCTGGAAGGTGAATGGGATTTAGCTGAATAAAATTTAAGTGAAATTGGCAAATGTGATATGTGTGTGTTAAAGTATGTTACAGAAGAATACCTTAATTGGACATTTCTTTCCTTTTAAAGGTTTGTGTAGGATACTGTTCCTCTTATGCAACATTAACTGGCTTTTAAAGAATTTTTTTCTTTGTGGAAATAGCATAAATGGTTATGGAAAAGTAGTATATGGATGCATTCACTTAGGCATCCTGTGTATCCTTCTACCACAAGCACTTCCTGCTCATTAAACCAATGTCCTCCCTGATCCTGTTCTATGCCCTGATTGTGCAATAAACACCAAGAGTTGCTGGGGTCTGCCCACATGAAACTCACTGAAGGATCCAGGCCACTACTTCCCCGTCCTCCCTGTCTCCCCCGTGTCTGATGCCTCTCTATCAATGACCCACATTCTCACCTCTCCCTGCCCTAATAAAATCTAGATTAATTTTAAAATTAAGGAGAGCTAGCATAATGTGTTGTACTGCGAAACAAATATCTTCCAGATGTTATTTGATGTAAACCTTCTTCCCTGCCTCCTCCTTGTCTGATGTCAACTTTCTGTATCATATCAAGACCAGATTATAAACTCTTCTGCACAAGGCCCATGTCTCTATTCTTTTTTAAAGCATCATGCACACCTCAGCTGCAATAAAATCCTGCTCAATGTTTACTAACAATAACAGTAATTAGCTGATAGCAGTGAAAATTTAATTGATATGTCCCTCTATGGAAAACATCCACCAAATTACACTGTGTGGTTATCCACAGAGAGGAAACGTGCTGTAACAAGAGGCCTTTGTCATTTGTTTCAAAATAATGAAGGAATGGCTCAAAGCGATAGAGGACAGGTAATGGTGATGAGTCTGACCACAAGACAGGGAAGCCAACAACCAGAAACTAAAACACTGGAAAAGGCTCTCTAGATCCTGAAGGCAAAATGCAACCTGTAGAGTCATAAACCTTCCGCGGTAACCGCAAGAAACAGATAACACTGATGAACAGAAGGATTTTACTGTTGCGGAACTCAAACAAGCAAATTCTGTTCAATGATCAAAAAAGAGAAGTGCGTGCGAACACTCTATTATGAGTGAGTGCATTTGTGACTAAAAATATGTAAATATTTATGCAAAGTAGGTAATCTGTCTACAATCTCCTGCCCCAGAGGCACAGACCAACAAGATGAGTAATAAAGAATCCAGTTGAGGCAGGTTAACCCATCTCATCCACTCCCAAATCCCAACCTTTCCTTTCTTTTTTAAATATCTGAATGCAGCTAATAATCCTTCTAAATAAGCAAATGTACTTTTAACACATTGTTGTCCCCACATGGACATCAACAGTGAGAAACAATTTGGATAAAAAAGATACAGATTAGATGGGCAACTTGAAAGGTATAAGGAGAAATAAAAAGATGTAAAATCACAATAAGGAGAACCCAGTAGGAAGCATCTCAGTCAATATCATATTACAAAACCATGGGCAATGACCACAGGACACTAGCACAATAAAAGGGCCCACCGACTAGCTCCCACACTTCAGAGAAGAAATTTGTAGAATGGGGGTTTCTACACATCTTTACAGAGAATATTTGGCTTCCTTTTGGTCTCTATTCCAAAACCGCAGAAATAACTCCATATTTAAGGGTGTAACTTACATCCAATCATGACCCCTTTTTTTAACTTCATTTGAGAGAAAAAAATAGCAACAAAAAATGTCCCTGATATTTCACAGTGTGATCTTCTGCATAAGAAAATATTTGAGAAAGTTAGAAAGAAAATGGCCAAGGCATTCAAGAGATATCAGAGCTTGAAAAACTTGGAGCTAGTTCATGTTTGCAAACGTTTCCAAGGATTTATTTGGAACCTCAAGATCTACAAGCATCAGAATGGTTTCTTCAGTTCTCCTCTGTAAGTATTAGCGCCTTTGAGTATTACTTTGAAGATGTAAATAGTATAATGTTTTGAACATCTGAAACTCCATCACCTCATCTTTACATGCCTGGAAGATTCCCTTCTCAGAGAGTGCTTTTTGCTCTCAGCTCCCTCTATTATCATAATACTTGCATAATTTAAGCTTATGGGTTTATATGTGAGTCAATGATTTGTACATATTTTCCATGTAAATATAGTAGTGATACAAGATAAAAATATCTCTTTATTCTTTTCTAGACAAGCTTTTAAGAACATTTCCTTAAAATAATATTTATCCTTGAAATCATAGTAATAGTAACTCTTAGATATTCCATGTTTCTTCTTTCTTAAAAAAAAAAAACCCCACAATAATTCCCAGACAAGACTATTTTGACTGGGAATTTTCTTAAGTTTTATAAAATATTTAACATTTTTTCGTGGAGCTTGCAAGTTATGCAGAATGTTCTCTTCTCCCCCATGCTTCCCCTTCATTTTGCTTCCAACCTCACAATCCTTGCTCTTTCCCCATTGTGACTCTCTGCATCATTGACAAAGAAATATGCATATAATGTGGATTTAATTGGGAAGTTATAGGCAGGTAGATGAGCAATCTTTCCTGTCCAGAACAGTCACTTTATCATCCTATATTGTTCTCTCTTCTCCTGATCCCTCAGAGCAGCCCGCCTGCCATCAAATGTGGTTCTCTGCAAGCCATTGTGGCTGTCTGCATAGGGGCTACTTGAGATAGATGCTTTCTAAGCCCTGTTTGGGCCATGAGTCACAACCAACAGTTTTGGAAGCACACAGCATTCAGCTGTGTGCATTCTGAAGTATGTATAAGATCAGTATGTTATTTAGGAAGCCCACAGAGAGCAAGTATTTAACATCCGAAAGCTCAAAACTGGTCTAGGGCTTCAGTTCACACCAGGACCAGCGAAACCAAAATGAATTAGAAGTTTTTACACCAAACCATTTGAATTGTGATGAGCCAATGTCCAAGAGGAAAGAGCACATTTTAAAACCTCAAACATCCCAAATGCTTTGTCCAGCTTGCCTGAATCTTTCCAGATCAGATGGACTGTTACCATTTTGAAGGCCCAATATATAAAGATACAAAATTTTAAAAATATGACATTTTGAATTAGGAGAGGACTTTGTAAGCTGATCTGCTTAAACATGCTTGGGTCCTCAAATTTGATGAGCATTCTATAATTCTAAACTGGAATGAACTATTAAAAACTGCATGAGAAATTTACAAAAAAACCAAACCCATTTCCCCCAGTTTTATATAGTCCTACTGAACAAGATGGCAGACTACTGAGGCAGAGTTAAAGTCATTCATAAAACTTCGAATTACTAGACTTTCTACTTTTTTTTCCCCCAAATCTTTTCAACTTAGCTTCACCTTTCAAATATAACTTTTAAATTGCTATTGCAACATTTTAAAGAAGGCTTTTCAAAAGTATTTACAAACTTAACTGTGTAATCATTTTTTTTTTTTTTGTCTGAAAGTTGTTCCTTACATTCCCTGCTATACTTCATTATTCATATGGAGGCTATTACCTTTACACTCTCGTAATATAGGGCCTGATTGTGTACTGATAACTGCTTACCACTGTACACAGTCCCACTCAATTAAATAAGAGTGCTCAGGGCAGTATGCACTACGCTAGTTAGTGTTTGCAACATCAAGGCCTTATTCTACACTGGTGTTGCCAGGTCCTATTTTCAGTCATGTTCACACCATGAGTTGTAGGTTTGCATGAAAAAGAAAACACTGGTGAAGTAGAAATAATCTTATGTTGATAGAAAGAACGAGCTCAGGTGTGAGGACTTACAATACAGTGCATTTTGGAAGCTAAGGGTGACTGTTTGACATTTAATTTTCCAAGATGTCTAAACAACCACAATAAATTTACAAATGTAGACATGCCACACTGTTAAATTTCATTTCACGCTCAGTAAGCAAACATTACCAAACTATAAGCACTGTCATCCTTTGTCTTTTTAGCTAGAAATCTTGTAGCCAATAAAGGTTCGACCTTGAAATATTTCACAGATGGATGAGTTGGCTTGGGTTTGCTAGTCACTCTGTTATGAAATTTACAGACCAGGACAGTTAGGTCACATTTACTGTTGTAATTTCTGGAAGGTGACTATAGGCCACATTTTAGAATACTGTCACTGGAATACATCAGCAAAATGTCAGAAAATTAGTGTATATTAATCCTGATAGAGAAATCCTGATAGAGATATAGAATGAGAAAATCATGTTCTTTGTATTTAATATTCTTACCAATACTTTTATTATGAAAAAATAAAAACCTCTCTAAATTTCTTTGCAGGGTTTCTAATAATTTCACAAAACTACAAGAATATCTTATTAAATTATGGAAAATATACGGTTATGTGGGAAAGGATGATTAATTGTTATGGCAGGCTAACATAAGACACAGTTCAACCATTTTTGGCATGGACTGCACCTACACATCAAAAAGAAAAATTACAAGTCTTATTTACCCAAGGGATTATTTATGGTTTTCTGATACTGCCACTCCATTTGAAACACTGCACTGCACCAGCTAAGCAAATTAAACAAGCAAACATACAAGTATTAATATGTGCCAACTCTCATGATCTATATATCTTACTTATTTGGAGAGCTATATATTCATTTTCAATGGTATAAGCTGCAACCACTTAAGGCTGCAGCATATTTCAGTATCACTTCAGTTTCCACCCTATAGTAAATACTCAATGACATTTTAAAGAGAATAAATATTCAGTTCTCTCTATTAAGTATTAAGTCTTTAATCTAAGTATTAAGACTGATTTAATATGAATTGAAAAACTGTGAAAAATAACTTAACATTCCAAATAAGTAGCAAAATACTGCACCTGGGTAGTTTTAAAATATGCAGTGTACACATTTCAAAAATAAAAAAGGTAACAAACAGTAAATTAAAAGATAATTAAAAATCTTCATTGTTATCTTTTAGACAAGTGTATTAGTCTCTCCAGTGTCTGCATACTGGCCCAAATCCAGCAAAAACTTATACACATGCTTCATTTCAAATAGTGTGTTGTTACACTGAAGTCACTGGAAATATTTGGACTGCGTAAATTGAAGCATGTGCTTAAAACGGCGCAGGATTGGGAACATTGTCCTCTCCCATCCTTATGTTTTATGTCTCTTGTTATTCTTATCTAAATTAGGACCTAACACTGGTGTGCTGATGCCACTACCTATCATGCTGGCCAATATTGTCTCATTGTACTCACCCGTGGGTCTGTCTTATCCACCTGTTGTTTCTTGACTTATACTTAGATTGTGAACACATTGGAGTGAGGCCCATCTTTTCTGGTCCGTGATTAGGACTCCTTGGCACTACAGTAATACAGATAATAAAGCTACATACAATTATTTCTCTCAGTGCTGTTATTCATTCCTGGAGTCCTATCAAAATCAATGGGAAACTATATATACAGGAATAACTGTATGTAGGGCTTCCAACTGTCTAATTGCACAAACCCAAACACCCTTGCCCCACCCCCTGCCCCGAGGCCATGCCCCAGCCCCACCCGTTCTCTGAGGCTACGCCCCCATTCACTCCATCCCCCCTCCCTCCATCACTTGCTTTCCATCACCCTCACTTACTTTCACCAGGCTAGGGCAGGGGGTTGGGGTGAGGGATCTGGGATGAGAATGTGGGTTCTGGGGTGAGGCTGGGGATGAGAGCTCTAGGGTGCAGGAAGGGGCTCAGGGCAGGGGCACAGGGTTGGGATGCAGAAGGAGATGTATGAGGGGGGTGTGGGCTCTGGGAGGAAGTTTGGGTATGGGAGGGGACTTTGGGCTGGGGCAGGAGGTTAGGGTGCAAGGAGAGGGTGAGGACTCCAGCTGGCAATGCGGGTTCTGGGGTGGGGCCAGGGATGAGGGGTTTGGAGTGCAGGTGCGGGCTAGGGCTGGGTGCAGGAGGGATGTGTGTTGCAGAAAGGAGTTTGGCTGCGGGAGAGGGAGTTGGGGTGTGGGAGGAGGTTTGGCTGCTGGGGCAGGGAGTTGGGGTGTGGGAGGAGGTTCAGGGTTGGGGCAGAGGATTGGGGTACCGGAGGGGTTTCGGGCAACTTTAGCCTACTGAAGTCAATAGAAAGATTTACATGGACTTCAATGAGACTAAGTGGGTTACATAATAATCTTTTATTGGACAAACTTTTAAGCTACAGAGAGCTCTTTTTCAGGTCTGTTCTTCAGGATCTGAAGAAAAGCTCTATATAACTCAAAAGCTTGTCTCTTTCACCAACAGAAATTTGTCCAATAAAAGATAATTACCTCACCCACCTTGACTCTCTAACATCCTGGGACCAACACAGCTACAACAACACTGCAATGGACTTCAATGAGCTTTTAATCAGATCCTTAGCTCTGAAATCAGGATTGTGTGGTTCCCCTGCAACATTTTAATGATATCAAAAATAGTAGTGCAGGCTAGGGCAGGGGAAAATCCCTAGGATGTTTATTGTGTTTGCAATGCCAGCTCTTCCAAGGGAAACGTGGAATCCTGGTGTTGAGACTTCTGACTGCTAAAAGCTGAGACTGGACGACAGGGAATGGATCACTTGATAAATGCTCTGTTCTGTTCGCTCCCTCTGAAGCATCTGGCACCAGTCACTGTCAGAAGACAGGATACTGGGCTAGATGGACCATTGGTCCCACCCAGTATGGCCATTCTTTTGTTTCTATGACATGGCAGGTAAATGAAAAACAAATCTTAAGACAGTTGGAGGAAAACTGCCACTTTGCGGTTCTGACTTTAAGATTCAATAATTTTGTAATACAATGAATACGTATTACAGCACTGATGAGTGTCAAGATGCCATTTTTGCAACAAAAACATATTTCGGAATGAAAATAGTTCTGTCACTAATCATGGAGGAGGACAGACCATCTGTTTTTGGAAAATTATACTATGTTCCTTAATATTATGTATGCTGATTAGGTAAAAAAAAACTTAAATTGTATATTAATGAATGTATAAATGATTCATGGGCAGTCTTGTCTTTTATTTTGCATAGCATATTAAGAAATGTCTTGAGGGAAAGAGAGAGAATTATGAGTCATATTTAAGTGCATCAAATAAGGATTTAAATTAGATTTAATATGACAGTTAATTTATGTCAATGCAGACCATCTTCTCAGAGACCCTTCTGGTGCCACACACACACACACACAAGAGAAGAAAGGAACATACCAATACTGGATACCAACCAGTAGATGGCTGTTGCCAATTTTACTGTGAGGCTCATGGTAATTGCTTTATTTCTTAAAGACCCAACTCAGAGTCAAATGAGTACATGCAAATCTGAGCTTTTAAGTTTCCGGCCCTCATGATTGCACAGAAAAGCTTGAAAATGTGACTTGAGCATATTCTATATATTTTAAGACCAATCTCATGTTTTTTGGTGCCTAAGTCATGATTTTTGAACTCTTGGACTTGGCAATAAAGAGGTAACTGGTTTAGGTTTAAACTCCTACAATCCCAATGCAATGAGAAGCAGATAATTTGGATCCGGCTACCTTTTTAAAAGAATGATTTTAACCAGCCCTCCCCGGCCCCAAATTCAAACCACTCATCCCCAGCCCCACCCCAGATCCCACACCCCCAGCCAGAGCCCTCACCCCCCCACACACCTCAATCCTATGCCCTAGCCCTGAGCCCCCTCCCGCACCCCAGAGCCCACAGCCCCACCCCCAACCTGCACCCCCAGCCGGAGCCCCCCCCCCCCACTACATCTCAACCCTCTGCCCCAGCCCTGAGCCCATCATTCCCAGCCCCACCCTGGAGCCCTCCCCTCTCCCCACCCCAATCCCTAGCCTTGAGCCCCCCTCCCACACTCTGATCCTCTTGGCCCCACCCCCACCACAT
This sequence comes from Trachemys scripta elegans, assembly GCF_013100865.1. Lineage (NCBI taxonomy): Eukaryota > Metazoa > Chordata > Testudines > Emydidae > Trachemys > Trachemys scripta. Next base: position 62,038,025 of record NC_048298.1, read on the forward strand.
GAATTTTGTTATGTGCACCAATATGGAGGTGATGTGCGACACAAAATTCCTTCCACACATGCATGGGAAGAATTAGAAGGAAACACTGACCCGGACCCAATATACAGGTAGACCTAAACATGATTGAGGAGGATAGTTGGACACCTTTCTTTTGTAACTTTGTTAGGATTTGTCACAATCTAGGCTTTAGAAAGTAAATTTAATGCTCTCTCTCATATATATGCGTGTTCCCTACAGGTCTATATATATAGGTGGATAGGGAGTGTTTATTTAGTAGTAGCACTCCACTTAATGGTTACTCACCGGTGGAAGACCTCAATTGTAAGTTTCGCCAGACTGTTAGCAAGTTAACTTCTGAGGAATAATCTATCAAGTGAGACACAAATACCTATCTGCTGTGTTTTTCAACATAAAATTTTAAGTTGGCAGCACATTAGTGCTCAAGGGAGGTTGTTTGAGGAAAGAGATTATGCTTATGCCTATGTACATTTACTTAAAAATGGAATGCAAAACAATGTTTAAATAATGTTAATTGTCTGATTTCAAAGGAAGAGACTGAACAGCCAAAGCAGAGGCTGACCCTCTTCTAAACTCATGCAGATGTATTTTTTAAAAGGCACATCAATATTCATCAAAGATGTGGTACTTAATTTTGCATTCTTTCAATTATGGTTAGTATAATTCAGACTCTTACATTAGTTATAATGAGACCCAAAACTAGGCTCAGGCCACTTGTGATCATTATAAAAGTCCATGGAACTTTTGTACAAGGAAGGTTGCTAACCATGGTGTCTTGGCCAAAAATCCAATTTACTGTGGGAAATTACATTATATTTTTGCTAAATAAAAGTTTCCTATTGTTTCAATTGGAGAAGTTATTCTTCATCTTCCTTCCTGGGTTAAAAAATGTTATGTACAACTGGTAACTGGTGCACAATAACTGCAATGTTTCACCCTAGAGGGTGCTGCACTTCATTGGTGAACAAATAATCCCTTTATACAGAGTCCATAAGAGCTTGGTGATACAAGATGAAAGCACTGAAGAGCTCTTCAAGTCAGACAACGTGCCTTCCTCTATATTTGTACCGTGTCTAGTGCATGGTGGACATAATGCCATAATAAGTAAGTGTATGTTATTATATACTTACATTTTTTCTGTATTGCTAGTAATTTTAAAAATTAGTTTTTCATGAAAGGTGATTCAAACATATGCTAGTATTTACTCAAGAGAACAGCAAGGTCATTTGGTAAACAAATATCCCTTGCATCTGAAGAAGTGAAGTTCTTACCCACGAAAGCTTATGCTCCCAATACTTCTGTTAGTCTTAAAGGTGCCACAGGACCCTCTGTTGCTTTTTACAAATATCATATTGTTTCCCATAAACATACACAGAATGCGTAAACAACTGAACATCTTCAATCCTAGTGATTGGTTTACATTTTGTTATTTAACTTTTATATTGCTGTAGTGCCTAAAGACCAAACAGGTTAGAGGCTCTATTGTGCTAGCTGCTATACAAAGATACAGTAAATTATTTTGAAGTATAGCTTTGAAATGAAAAGATCTAGATATTAAACAGGGGAAAAAATACCTTTGAGAATAAAAAGATTCCAAATATCAGGGAACCCGTGGTCTCAGGCACTATGACACAGTCTTTAATACATGATCACAGAGTATTTTTTCCCACACAACACCAGCCTCATTCAGTCATAGAATCATAGACAGAATAGGGTTGGAAGAGACCTCAAAAGGCCATCTAGTTCAATTCCCTGCTCAAAGCAGGAGCAACCCCAACTAAATCATCCCAGTCAGGGCTTTGTCAAGCCAGGCCTTAAAAACCTCTAAGGATGGAGATTCCATCACCTCCCTAGGTAACCCATTCCAGTGCTACACAACCCTCCTAGTGAAACAGTTTTTCCTAAATATCCAACCTAGATCTCCCCCCACTACAACTTGAGACCATTACTCCTTGTTCTGTCATCTGCCACCGCTGAGAACAGCCGAGCTCCATCCTCTTTGGAACCCCCCTTCAGGCAATTGAAGGCTGGTATCAAATCCCCCCTTACTCTTCTTTTCTGCAGACTAAATAAGCCCAGTTCCCTCAGCCTTTCCTTGTAAGTCATGTGCCCCAGCCCCCTAATAATTTTTGTTGCCCTCCGCTGGACGCTTTCCAATTTGTCCACATCCTTTCTGTAGTGGGGGGCCAAAACTGGATGCAATACTCCAGATGTGGCCTCACCAGTGCCAAATAGAGGGGAAAAATCACTTCCCTCGATCTGCTGGCAATGCTCCTACTAATGCAGCCCAATATGCCGTTAGCCTTCTTGGCAACAAGGGCATACTGTTGACTCTCATCCAGCTTCTCATCCACTATAATCCCCAGGTCCTTTTCTGCAGAACTGCCACTTAGCCAGTCAGTCCTCAGCCTGTAGCAGTGCGTGGGATTCTTCCGTCCTAAGTGCAGGACTCTGCACTTGTTGAACCTCATCAGATTCTTTTAGCCCAATCCTCCAATTTGTCTAAGTCACTCTGGACCCTATCCCTACCTTCCAGCGTATCTATCTCTCCTCACAGCTTGGTGTCATCCGCAAACTTGCTGAGGGTGCAATCCATCCCATCATCCAGATTATTAATGAAGATACTGAACAAAACCAGCCCCAGGAAAGACCCCTGGGGCACTTCACTTGATACCAGCTGCCAATTAGACTTTGAGCCATTGATCACTACCCGTTGAGTCCGACGATCTAGCCAACTTTCTATCCACCTTATAGTCTATTCATACAATCCATACTTTTTTTAACTTGCTGGCAAGAATACTGTGGGAGACCGTATCAAAAGCTTTGCTAAAATCAAGGTATATCACATCCTGCTTTCCCAATATCCACAGAGCCAGTTATCTCATCAAAGAAGGCAATCAGGTTGGTCAGGCATGACTTGCCCTTGGTGAATCCATGTTGACTGTTTCTGATCACTTTCCTCTCCTCCAAGTGCTTCAAAATGGATTCCTTGAGGACCTGCTCCATAATTTTTCCAGGGACTGAGGTGAGGCTGACCGGTCTGTAGTTCCCTGGGTTATCCTTCCATTTTTAAAAGATGGACACTATATTTGCCTTTTTTCAATCATCCAGGACCTCCCCATATCGCCATGAGTTTTCAAAGATAATGGCCAATGGCTCTGCTATCACATCAGCCAACTCCCTCAGCACCCTTGGATGCATTAGATCCAGCCCCATGGACTTTTGCATGTCCAGCTTTTCTAAATAGTTCTTAACCTGGTCTTTCACCCCTGAGGGCTGCTCACCTCCTCCACATACTGTGGTGCCCAGTGTAACAGTCTGGGAGCTGGCCCTGTCTGTGAAGATGGAGGCAAAAAAACCATTGAGTACTTCAGCTTTTTCCACATCATCTGTTACTAGGTTGCCTCCCACATTCAGTAAGGGTCCCACACTTTCCCCGATGTTCTTCTTGTTGCTAACATTCCTGTAGAAACCCTTCTTGTTACTCTTCACATCCCTTGCTAGATGCAACTCCAATTGTACTTTGGCTTTCCTGATTATACCCCTGCATGCTTGAGCAATATTTTTATACTCCTGCCCATCAGTTCCCGGAGGGAGTCAAAGTCTGCTTTTCTGAAGTCCAGGGTCCGGATTCTGCTGCTTTCTTCCTTTTATCGGGATCCTGAACTCGACCATATCATGGTCACTGCTGCCCAGGTTGCCACCCACTTCTACTTTCCCTACCAATTCTTCCCTGTTTGTGAGCAGCAGGTCAAGGGGATCACGGCCCCTAGTTGATTCCTCCAGCGAAGTGTACAGGTTGGACCTGCTCTCAGGATGAATCAGGTGCTGTGAAGGATACTTGTCTGCACGGTCCCTGCTTCATTTGTTGCAGAAGTTGGAAGGTGTGTAGTAAATGAGGCAGCATATGGTAGGAAGAAAAGGATGGGTTCATGGTTAAGGCAGTTGAATCCTGCCCTGGGGAACTGAATTCTATCCCCGCCTCTGTCAAATATGATGCTAGACAAGTCACTTAACCTAAACTTCTCACAAGTGGTCACTAAATGTGTTCTCTTCATTTTCTGAGTGCTCAACTTGGGATCCTGATTTGTGATCACGTAATTTAAGCCTCTATCATAATGCATACACACAAGATGGGCAAATTAAGGTTGCAAAGGCAACCTTAATTTGGTTATTTCCTCACTTCTGAGTGCTTGACTTTGAAACCCATAATGTTCTTTTAACAGTGTGTGTGAGAGATTTTATATTTATGCTGATATTGCATCCTGTTCTACAAGGAATACAATTTTCCTTCCAACTTCATCTTCCCATTTAACATTTCCTTTAGATGGTAAAACCTGTGCGCCAGCTTTGGAGCAGCCAGAGATGGTGATGAAAATGGGGGTGGACAGACCCTGCGGCTAGATCTCCAGCCTCCTGAAATAGTGGCATTGTAGTGAGGTAAAAGAAATTACCTTACTTCATTCAGTGCCCCCTTATTCTTCATGCTCTTCAGTTTAACTTTTTAAGTCAACTTCCCCATCCATTATGGCCATTAATTTGCAAGTAACTGTCAACCAATAAAGACTTGTACAAAAAACTGGTGTAACTCAAACCAATTGCTTTTGGGATCAGAAAGAAAAGTGTGCACAGGAGAAGTGGATTTACTCATACTTGATTTTTTGTTGTTGTTGTTGACGTTCATGGTCTGAGCAAACATTTTTGAGGGCTATAGTAGAGGTTAGCTGCTATTATTAGTTTGATTATTTGTGTTTTGTAATTTATAGTCAAAAATATTTAGAGTGCTAGAAAACTTTTTTGTATACTTTTATAAACAAAGAACAAATTAACAAAAAATATTATTATTATGATGGAAAAATATTTACAATCCTATTGTGTACCCAACTTGGCAAGCTTCGCTAAAGCCTAGCAGTACTGCAGAATAATTGGGACTACTATTAGATAGAAGTGCACCACACAGATGCTTCATTTCTATAGTTTAATCACAATTTGACAGGTGGAATTTATTACTGTCATAGAGGTCACGGATTCTGTGACTTTCCGTGACCTCCGTGACTTCTGCAGTGACCAGTGCTGGCTCGGGGGCTGCCTGAGCTGGGCAGCCTGTCGGCCAGCAGCAGCAGTTTGGGTGTGTGGGAGGGGACTAGGGCAGGGGAATTGCAGGGGGATGCTTACCTCGGGGTGGGGGGGCTCCCTGGTTCTCACTGGCATGGCCCTGCAGCTCCTAGGCGGAGGAGGGGCCGGGAGCTCCGCGCGCTGCCTGTGCCTGCAGGACCCTGCCCCCACAGCTCCCATTGGATGTAGTTCCCAGACAATGAGAGTTGCGCAGCCAATGCTTGTGGCCCCTCCGACGCCTAGGAGCTGCAGGGACATGTGGAGCTGGGAAGGGAGCCCCTGTCAGCTCCACCAACCCTCACCCCCAGCACCAGCGGGGGTCCTGGGCCGTACGCCGCTGCTTGCCTCTCCTCCCCAGCACCAGTGGGGGTCCCAGGCCACACGCCACTGCCCACTCCCACCCCAGCACTAGTGGGGTCCCAAGCCACCTCCCCCAGACCACCATCCCCCAGAGCACCTGTGGCCCCCCACCCAAGTTTTAGTTAGTGGTATATAGTAAAAGTCATGAACAGGTCACAGGCCGTGAATCTTTGTTTACTGACCGTGACTTTTACTAAAAATACCCATGACAAAAATGTAGCCTTACTGATGACCAATTTGGGCAAGGGAGTGCCATTTTAGCATTCCAGCAAAAACAAACTGGGTTCTAAACCAGTGTGGATGATACTGAATTTCTTACATTGTCTCAGCCGTAAGATTTCTAGCATAAAGTCCAAGATATATGAGTGCTCCATGTAGAAACCCAAATATTATCTTTCTTTTATTACATCTTAAGTCTTATTCTGTGTCTTGCCATGCATAGAACATCCCATTCCTAGCAAAAGGACATTGCTAAGTTCCTCATTCATAGGGCCCTACGAAATTCATGACAATGAAAAAGTCTCAGACACCATGAAATCACACACACACACACACACACACACACACACACACACACACACACACCCCTCCCTTTTGGGTCAGGACTCCTACAATTACAACTCCATGAAATTTGAGATTTAAATAGCTGAAATCATGAAATTTACAATTTTTAAAATCCTATGACCATGAAACTGACCAAAATGGCCTGTGAATTTGATAGGGCCCTACTCATTAATTTCGGAAACAGAAGAATCACTTCTGTTTCAGGTAACATCTTTGTACACTGTACATCATAAATTAGTGCATTTCTACATCTTTATGAATTTATACACATTTGCTACTATTAGGGCTCACGTGGCTCCCAAACTGAATATTTCAAAGGCTCACCAGTTACAGTTAATAGTTGCTAAATTGTACACAAAATTTAATTCCTCCTATGTATCCAGACAAAATGTTCTGTACCTTCCAGAGCGAACTAGAAAGAAAATCTATTTCTTAGTCCCGTATGACCAATGAAGTGACACATGGATTAAATGTATGCAGTGTTATTGTATCAGTGTTGGCCCCAGGATATTAGAGAGACAAGGTGAGTGAGGTAATATTTTTTATTGGACCAGCTTCTGCTGGCGAGTGAGAGAGAGAGAGAGAGAGAGAGAGAGAGAGAGAGACAAGCTTTCGAGCTTGCACAGAGCTTGTCTCTCTCATCAACAGAAGCTGGTCCAATAAAAGATATTACTTCCCCCACCATGTCTCTCTACTGTGAACCAAAGACAAGAACAAAACATGCTTTGCTTTATGTATGCCCCATCTGTTCAGATAATAAACCATTTTAGGTTTCAATTGTTTTAGCGTTTACAAAAATTAAGACATTCTGAAAAAAACCACACAGTGCTGTTCAGACTTACACCTCTTCAGAGTCAATTACAAAACTAATTACTAATTCAGCCTGATTCTGTTATTAGCTATGTCCTTTCCAGTAGGGCTGCATAAGAAAAATTCAAAATAAATCTCTAGAAATTATATTTTTCACCAAGGATTTGCATCAGTGTTTTGTTTTATTGCCTACTTATAATAAACACATGTTTATATGTTTAAAAACTCCTCATTACTTTAAACAAAAAGCCATTTTGGGGATGTGGGAAGAGAGTCTGAGGAAACACTAAATCCTGTGTAACCTGGGTCATTCCTCGATAAAGTAACATTTTTCATACTTCTTTATTCTAGCTGAATATGTGTATGGAACTCACAAGCACTTTGCTAGCAGAAAAAAGCTGTGAATTTCACCGACTTGTCTTTAGTTCCATTTACACTTGTTTACACAACAGCTGCACTGAAAGAATATAGTGTGTAATACCCAAAACCCATTTAAAATTCTTACCAAAGGATAAATGACTAGTCCTCACTAAAGACAGAGGAAGAATGGCTGCACTGGACAGGAGGATTTATTACTGGCTTCTCAGATATAACTGTATAAAATGAGTACTTCTGGAGAATTGTTCACCTGATCCCCTATGAGTGACAGCAAGTGGGATTGTGCATTCCTGTATGCTGTCCCCTTTTACTGTCTAAAGTCTTAGTTCCCATTGCAAAGTGAGGTTGTGACACCTTATATGCTGCCCCAGTTTACTAGTTATCAGAAAGTCTAGTTCCCACTGGAAGAAGCATCTTCTAATGGCATATACAATGAAAAGCATGGAGGAAGCTATTCAGTCATATATTAAGCTCCTGTTTTCTACTGAGGGAATGGCTGGTGGATATATTTTATCGCCAGATGTTATACAAGGACATCTTTCCTCATATTTAATTGTAGTTTTGAATGCCCAGACGTGTAGCAGCCCTTTCTTATGATAAACATCAAATTAGTCTCTGCTGAACCCCCCTATGGCCAAAAAATGAATTATTTACTTTGAGGATCAGATGCTTCACCCTCACTTATTTAAAGAAATTGGTGTAATGTTATTAACATTTTAAAGTAATTCACCCAAATAAGCATGAAGCAATCTGGAGCCCATTTCTATGTTTTTCTGGTCCGGGAAGAAAGTCCCTTCCTGCAGCTATTGAAACAGACCAGAGTTCCTGAAGATGCGAGCGTCCTGTACCTTTTCCAGCCATCCCACGTTGATGTTGGTGAAACGTCCCCTGTGATCAACCAGGGCTTGCAGCACCATTAAAAAGTACCCCTTTCGGTTTATGTACTCGCTGGCTTGGTGCTCCGGTGCCAAAATAGGGATATGGGTTCCGTCTATCGCCCCACCACAGTTAGGGAATCCCTTTGCAGCAAAGCCATCCACTATGACCTGTACATTTCCCAGAGTCACTACCCTTGATATCTGCAGCTCTTTGATTGTGTTGGCTACTTGGATCACAGCAGCCCCCACAATAGATTTGCCCACTCCAAATTAATGCCTGATTGACCGGCAGCTGTCTGGCGTTGCAAGCTTCCACAGGGCTATCACCACTCGCTTCTCAACTGTGAGGGTTGCTCTCATCTTGGTATTCTGGCGCTTCAGCAGGGGAAAGAAAGTCACAAAGTTCCATGAAAGTGCCCTTACGCATGCGGAAGTTTCGCAGCCACTGGGAATCGTCCCAGACCTGCAACACTATGCGGTCCCACCAGTCTGTGCTTGTTTCCCAGGGCCAGAATCGGCGTTCCACAGCATGAACCTGCCCCAATAACACCATGATGTGCACATTGCTGGGGCCCGTACTTTGTGAGAAGTCTATGTCCATGTCTATGTCCTCATCACTCTCGTCCCCGGGCTGCCGTCGCCTCCTCACCTGGTTTTGCTTTTGCAGGTTCTGGTTCTGCATATACTCCAGGATAATGCCACGGTGATCCCAGTGCTATGGCGTCTGCGCTGAAAAAAGGTGCAAAACGATTGTCTGCTGTTGCTCTGACGGAGGGAGGGGCAACTGATGACAAGGGTTACAGGAAATTAAAATCAACAAAGGGGGTGGCTTTGCATCATGGAGAAACACAATCAACTGTCACACAGAATAGCCCCCTCAAGGATTGAACTCAAAACCCTGGGTTTAGCAGGCCATTAATTTCACGGAGGGAGGGAGGGGGGAGGAAATGAATACAAAACAAATCGGGTCTATTTCTTGTTTTGATCCACTCCATCTATCTTTTACATCTTAGGCTAGCAGCAGACGGTGCAGTACGACTGCTAGCCATTGTCATCTCCTGGGTGCTCAGCAGAAGATGGGAATGACCTGGCTGAGTCACTCCCATGTCTGCACAGGTGCCCCTAACCGACCTCACCAAGGTCGGCTAAAAGAGCACCCAGGAGTACGACAGTGACAGCTACCAGTCGTAATTCACCGTCTGCTGCCAAAAGGCAATGAGCTGCTACTGTGTAGCAATGCAGTCCCACGTCTGCCAGCACCCAGGAGACCTATGGTGACGGTGAGCTGAGCAGGCTCCATGCTTGCCATGGTATGGCGTCTGTACAGGTAACCCAGGAAAAAAGGCGCGAAACGATTGTCTGCCATTGCTTTCATGGGGAGGGGGGGAGCTGACAACATATACCCAGAACCACCCGCGGCAATGTTTGGGAGCTCAACCCAGAATTCCAATGGGCAGTGGAGACTGCGGAAACTGTGGGATAGCTACCCACAGTGCAACGCTCCAGATGTCGACGCTAGCCTCAGTACTGTGGACGCAGTTTGCCGACTTAATGCACTTAGAGCATTTTGTGTGGAGTCACACACAATCGACTGTATAAAAACGATTTCTAAAAACAGACTTCTATAAATTCGACCTAATTTCGTAGTGTAGACATACCCTTACTCGTGTGAATAGCCCTCCTGCAAACAGTAACTCCATGTGACTGGTTTCAGTAGGAGTTATATAAGTAGTGATGGCAGGATCAGGCCCTTAGTCTTTATGCTTCGGTACCAAAAAAAATAATAATCAGCTTGCAATGCTACTTGTGTAAAAATCAGAGAAGAAAGAAAAAGTTTAAACTTCTATGATGGTATGAGCAAAACTATTATGTTTCCATTTTGGTTGTACAGTTGTCCACAATGAAGGAGTAGATGCTAACAAACTAGACATACATAGAATTTATAGATTTTTAATCATTATAAAGATTAAGTGTCCCTTCAGAAAGGAAAAGATATTCCATCTCCCCCCAGCTTCCCTCCTAAGCAACAACACCTCCCCCCCCAAAAAAACCCCAACCAAACAGCCCTGGGCAATCAAATCACACATTAAAAGACATCTTAAATTAAAGTCAATATAGATATAAAAATCTAATTGTTATGTAAGCAGAAAACAAAACAAAACTAATGAAATAGCCACATTTTCCAAGTGAAGTTGAGGACCAAAACTATTACAATAGAACTGCAGAGTTAAGAACACCTTGGGAATGGAGGTTGTTGTAACTCTGAAACGTTCGTAACTCTGAACAAAATATTATGGTTGTTCTTTCAAAAGTTTACAACGGAATAGTGACCTAACATAGCTTTGAAACTTTACTATGCAGAAGAAAAATGCTGCTTTTAACCATCTTATGTTAAATGAAACACAGAAACAGTTTCCTTACCTTGTCAAATCTTTTTATTAAACTTTCCCCCGTTGTTGTTTTTTTGGTAGTTTACATTTAAACATGATACTGTACTGCATTAGCTATTTTTTTTTTTTTTTTTATCTTTGTTGCTGCCTGATTATGTACTTCTGGTCCCAAATGAGGTGTGTGGTTGATCTGTCAGTTCGTAACTCTGAGGTGCCACTGTCTTTAAACAATAAATGTTCCTCTTTCAGCTTCCAAATTTCAATCCAAATATTAAAAAAAAAAAAAAATATTGTAGATAGTTATGTCTTCTTTATCCATTGATTACATCAAAGTTTATTGATTTCAGCCATGTAAGACATGCAGGTATACCCTCGAACTCAGAATAAGGCTGATAAACAGCCTAAGCCTGAGCTCTGCCAAAACTTACGGACTGGCTTAAATTTAAGTGAGCAGTCCCAACAAATGCAAGGTAACATAAACAAATATATAAGTCTTTGCAAGGTCAGGGCCCTAGTGGGTGTGTTTACATCTCTACATACCCACCTACAAGATAGCTATTGTATAAAAATAACAAACCCAGTTTTTAAAAGTTTAACAAGCTGACAACATGATGCTGGTATTTCAGGGTTTTTCCAAGGTTAACTTTTTGACTTCTAGATAATGCTAAAGATTTATTTATGCAGAACATGAATAATTGTTTGTTGCCTAGGAAACAAGTCAAGAATGCATGTGCAATTCACATCAAATATTCAAAAAGTTTTGGCTGAAACTACATGTTCTAAAATTAGGTGATATTTTTCAAGTCCCCTATATTTTAAGCACAAAAAATAAAAATCAACATTTCTGTACGTAATTTATTACTGACATCACTATTTCATGACTAATGGGTGGGGGGAGTAAACACTATCAAGTATAAATCTGACTGTTGTGGAATCAAGTATTTTAATACTTTAGGCTTAAAACAAAACAATAATAATTTGGTAAATTATTATTTCACCAGTCAGTGCTTGAACTTTTAGGGTATGTCTACATAGCAACTAGACACCTGTGGCTGGCTCATAATAATAATTAATGGAGATATCCCATCTCCTAGAACTGGAAGGGACCTTGAAAGGTCATCGAGTCCAGCCCCCTGCCTTCACTAGCAGGACCAAGTACTGATTTTTGCCCCAGATCCCCTAGTGGCCCCCTCAAGGATTGAACTCACAACCCTGGGTTTAGCAGGTCAATGCTCAAACCACTGAGCTATCCCTCCCCCCTAAGGGATGCCAGATGACCTGGGCTCACAGGGCTTGGCTGCCGAGCTGTTCACTACTGTGCTTGGGCTGGAGCCCGGCTCTAGGACCCTGCGAGGTGAGAGGGCCTGAGAGCTTGAACATGGAAGTCTACACAGCAGTGGAACAGCCCTGCAGCCTGAGCAGCTGGCAAAGGCCAGCCATGGGTTTTTCTTTGCTGTGTAACTGTATCCTTAGGGTACGTCTACACTGCGATAAAAGACAACATGACACGGCCACAGATTGGCTAACTCAGGCTACCGGGGCTCAGGCTGCAGGGCTACAGAATTGCAGCATAGATGTTGGGGCTCAGGCTCTGAGACCTTCCCCTCTCAAGGGGTCTCAGAGGCCAGGCTCCAGTCCAAGCCTGAATGTCTACCCTGCAATTCTATAGTCCCACAGCCCAAGCCCTGTAAGCCTGAGTCAGCTGACCTGGGCTCTGAGACTCAGCAGGTTTGGGGGGTTTTGTTTGTTTATTTTTGTAGTGTACACACAACCTGCAACGTAAGCCCAAAGTTGGCTGAACTCAAGTTAGCAGACCCTGGGTTTCTTAACCATGGGCTTGAGAGTCCACACTTATTTGTAACCCCAGGTTAGGAATTGTTGAACCCTGGGGCTCCAGCATCTACACTGCATTATGCAGGCCCAAGTCCAACCACCCACATCCCACGCTTCCTAGCACTTTCGCAAAATGCAGTTGCTCTAGTCCTTTGTTCATAGTACTGTGTGAGAAAACTTGACTGTCCACCAAACTTGACTGTCCAGAGGACAAAGAAAGTCAGCCCTTGGGATTGTGGGATACTTCTGGCGGACTCCTAGAGTACGTATCCAGTGGGGCTGCATCTACACTGCAAAGCAATAGGGCTTGAACCCTGGGTCCCAGCTTGACTCATGCTCCACCCCTGGGGGTCCTGGCATCCTGGGCGCAAGCCCAGAGTCAGTGCAATTTGTGCGTAGACAAAAGGGGGGTTAGGCTTGAGCCTGCGTTCGAACCCTGGGCTCAAACTGCAGTGTCTTCAGTTAAACACTGCTTATCCTGAAACAGCAGCCTCCTTTTATATGTCATCTGATCACCCACCGAGCAGTTTATAAAATTTTTAAGCAAATGGTATTACAAACTCAACAAAGGATACAGCAGTCAGAAGTTCATGCAGGAATAAATTATGAGCATCACAGAGCATTACACTTTCACCGGTATGGAAGAGTGCCTAGAAGAGGACGTCTGCAGCACTGACACTTGACTAAAGGAAAGGGAATTTCTGCCTAAGCTCAACAGTAAGACTACTATTTCCAGATGTAAAACTCCCTTGTTTTCCTGCTGCTATGGATTCCCCACAAATCAGAAGTATCTTTCAAGTATTTTTCTCTACCACCTCAATACATTTGTTCAGCACTCAACCTTTGGACACAGCCTGAAATCTTTATCCCAAAGTGTGTGAGAAATCCTGCCTTATCTTGAATTTAGAACAAAGGGATCCCACTTCCCTCTTAGGTGAGGAGGCTGTGATTTGGCGTCGTCTTCTCTTCGAAAATCTAAAAATATACAACCCATTGAAACTTACAATCTACTATCTTAATTTAGATTGCCATATTTTAGACCCCAGCCACATGATCTGGCTTTTTATACACTTGAGGGGAAATAGAGCAGGGGGGCCTTCTTTTTAATAGCCAGAGCTGTGAATCTGAAGGCCCCAAAATAAACCCTCCAACAGAGATCTGTTGTGCTAACTACCCTTACACAAAGCAGTACAGGCCAGGGCCTGAACTAGACTAGACTGCACAATTCCCTTCCAAACTCGGTCAAGGGTCATGACCAGAGGAGGGGGGGGCGCAAAGAGGGAAAGAATAGAAGAAAAGCCCCAGTAGCAACACTAATGAAATATGTTCATGACTAATGAAATATAATAACCACTTGTGTGAAGCAATAGGTAACTTTAGCTAAATGCAATTTCTTGACTCTGCAGCTTCTCCTTTGGGTGATCTGCGAACCACTCCGTGATTCCAGCTTATCTGCAAAAATAGCCAATCATAGATCCTCTTTAGGCGTCCCATGGAACCCCCCCCCCCCAAACTTTAACCAAAAGACCCCGGAAAATAACATGTGTCTTGAGAAATGTACCCAAACTGGTGCCAAATACCACCCCTGGGAAAAACCACCAAGCGCCCCTCTACCCAAATAAACATCCAATTCTCAGAAAAATGAGGAAGGTACCTAGGGGGGATGGGCGGGGGGGGGAAACTGACCCCAACCCTAATTTCTTAACTTGTGGTTGGG
>NC_048298.1:62052107-62111408 GCF_013100865.1 Trachemys scripta elegans
AAATGCCCCCCCCCCCTATTTTCTTACCTCGGGGTTGGGGGGGGGATTCACCCCACCCCTAATTTCTTAATTTGTGGTTGGGGGGGGGGGGGGGGGGGGGCTGACCCCAACCCCAGTTTCTTAACTCATGAGGTATTGTTTGTACTTTGCTTGCGGTTTAATGAAATAAAAACCCGCCTGCGAGCGGCCCTCGGGGTGTCAGTCTTCGGACTGCACCCCAGTACTCTGGTATGTATGTCAATAAACTGGCCTCAGGCTTGAGTCTTTGAACTAAAATCATTGCGTGGGTGTCTTTGACCACAACACACTCAAGCCTGTTCTACATACAAAGCTGTGCCAGTTTAGCAAAAGGTATGATTTTTTTTAAGTGATTTAAACTGTTGCAGACCTCTGTGGGGGTGCACTCATATTGGTTTAAAACGAACAGATATCAATTAAGCGTGAAACTCATGGGAACAAGAGAAAGCACTTTCCTGGTGTCTGGTCTACAGTTATGGATCCCAATCAGCACAAAAGTTTATTGCTCTCAGAACGAAATATAAAACTCACTTCTTTGACTTCACTTCCTCACTCCAGTGAGTAAGATAGAAGATGGGGGTGGTGGCAATCATTGATTTGGCAGAAGAAGGGAGAGAACTGGAAAATTTGTTTTGGTATATTGGATTTTGTAATTTTGTTAGGTGCTCAGATACTATGCTAATGAGTTTGGGTCAAATGAGATAGCTACAGATCCTTAGGCATTTCCAGTGGACTAAAATCTGATGTATGGACATTAAAGGGCTGTGGCCACGGTTCCAGCCTGTAAGACTGCAACAATGGCCAGGGAGGAAGTCACTGATGCCACAGTCTCTGACCCTAGGTTAGAGAAGTGTGTTCTGTTGGCCCCACTAAACCCCAAGAAGTTTCTTGCACAAAACTAGACCATTCAGCCTTGTGCCAGGAGTGGGTCTATGTATTTCTCCTATCATACTGCTGCTGTTTTTGTTTACTTTTGCACATTAATAAACTGTTGTATGATGATCAATCAATCATTTCATTGTAGTGCAATGTGTCTGTTTGCCAGAATGAGCCATCTGGAACAATGGTACACGGCACAGCATTGTTTAGCCCAATTTTTCAGGTATATTATTTGTCAGGCAAGAAGTTAAAGAAAGTTGCTATTCGGAAAGTTGCTGAGAACTGGATCTCCCAAAGTGTACAATACCTGCCAGTTGGTGTATTCAAAAGACCAATAGATTAATCCTCACAAGTATCTTTAAGATGAAGGGATAGAAGTGAACCCTAGCAGGAATTTTTATGCAGTATCTGAGTATGAATTTCAAGGGAATAAATACTCACAAACAAATTATAAAACAGCATATGGGGGTATGAGGCAGGTGTTTATGTGTCTATGTGTCTGTCATGGTTGGTGTGAAAGGAAAGAGGAATACGCTGAATACAAGAGAAATAAAGTAAAAAAATAAATATACGTCAGACAGATGAATACATGTGATCACTGGTAATGAGCACCTAAAAGAGACTATTTTAACCTCCACAGAAACCCTTTTAAAGACATGGAAATTGAAACAGAAGTGACGGATGGCCTAATACACAAGATCAGTGGTTCTCAAACTTTTGTACTGGTGACCCCTTTCACATAGAAGCCTCTGAGTGCGACCCCCCTAATAAATATATAAAAAAGTGTTTTTAATGTAACACTATTATAAATGCTGGAGGCAAAGCAGGGTTTGGGGTGGAGGCTGACAGCTTGCGACCCCCCAGGTGGTGACCTCGCAACCCCCAGTTTGAGAACCCCTGCACAAGACCCTTCAGTAAGAATAGCTATTATGCATTACAAGCTCTTACACTTGAACCAAAAGCATAGCAATGTATGTTAAACTGAAACGTAGTGGAATCATGGAGCTCAGTGCCAACAGACATATAATTGAATAAATAAAGATAAAGCTATCAACTTGAAATTAATTAAGGCCTAGCCTACACTAGAAAAGTTTCCAGTTTAGATACATTAGCAAACCCTCCTATTGTAGATGCAGTTTATACCAGTTCCCGGAACAAAAGCACTTTTTTTACACTCCTATGTTTACACTAGCACTTTTGCGGATAGAGATGCCATTAACAAAAAAGAATCACACCCCTAGTTAACATTAATACACTGACTAAAGTTGCTATTATAGACTTGGCCTAAGAATCTGTAGCAGTAATTTAATAAAAAAAAAAAAAAAAGTGAAGCATATCCCAGTAAAGGCTGATAACACTTGAAAAGTGTGTTAATAACATGTTCTCCATTGTTTCTTTCATGATGGAAAAAATACACACTAGTGGCTACTGTATTAGTACCTCGATGGAAAGAAACAGAGAATGTCAATTTTAGAAAGTAAAATGGTTGATTTACTATTTTGAGAAGAGGAGGTTAAAGAAATGATTGATTGTGAGACTAAACTGAAGAAAACAGGCATTAATTGTGCTATCAAAATAATGCTGGGGCATTCTGCGGACACTTAATATTCTCAGGTAGTTTAAGAGCCTCTTGTTCACCCGATTATACCAGGAGGTTCTCCTTTGGAGGATAGACCACAGCATTCCTCACACCTATGACTGATATACAGATTATCACTTGCACCTTGTCCTCCTATCTTGAAAAGACAAATACATTCCCTAGCCAGTATGTACAGCACCCAAACTTTGTGTAACTAAAAAACAAACCATAATTTCCAGACGTTTACAGTACCAGAATCATAATTAAAATGTTTGGTATTACACAGCAA
Source organism: Trachemys scripta elegans (assembly GCF_013100865.1). Taxonomy (NCBI): domain Eukaryota; kingdom Metazoa; phylum Chordata; order Testudines; family Emydidae; genus Trachemys; species Trachemys scripta. The sequence goes on from NC_048298.1 coordinate 62,054,873, forward strand.
ATATGGGCATTACTGAAAGCTCCTTCAAGCTAGCCTTCCACTTAAATACTGAATATTTGTATATTTTCTTGGTTCACAATATAACAAGCACTCCAAAGCTATGCTTAGTCCCAATATAGTGTGATTCATCCTCTTGGATAAGAGGGAGGTTTTCTCCCCTAGAAACTAAGACAGACTGTCTATCCTACCTGCTATTTAAAGATGGCAATTGCCAAAAAATACTTGCTTAGAATATTGTTAAAAACTAGCTTTTGATCAAGACACTCTTCCATTTGAAGTCAGGGAAACAGACAAAAAAGAGCATTATATGAAATCATTTTCCGGATTATACCAACAATTTGTCTTTATTTCTAACATTTATTGATCAAGAGGTTGGCAATTGTATCATTGCTGGAAATATATTCACTCCCAGTAATCACTAATCTTTTGCATAGATTCCAATTACAGGTTTTTTTACATGGTTAAAGATTGCACAAGGCACCCTACTTTGGCAGTCTTCATTAACATACGACTCCCAAGAGACACTACAGCAGCCCAAGCAGTTGCAGTTCAATGCTGAACTGACCCGAAGTAAAACATTTCAATACAGTTCGACAAACCAAAATGCTTCAACTCAGGACAACACACGCTGAAAAAAAATAACAGAGTCCTGTGGCACCTTTAAGACTAACAGATGTATTGGAGCATAAGCTTTTGTGGGTGAATGCCCACATCGTCGGATGCTTATGCTCCAATACATCTGTTAGTCTTAAAGGTGCCACAGGACTCTCTGTTGCTTTTTACAGATCCAGACTAACACAGCTACCCCTCTGATACTTGAAAAAAAATATTTCATTTTGATTTGCCTGATGGAAAATTTTAAAGGACCAAAATCAGAATTTCAGTGTTGTGGAAACCATTCCCACACAAAATCACTGAGGAAAAATTCCATACAACATCTAATAAAAATGTAGTAAGTCAGCCAACACACAAAATTCAGGAGGATTGTTTAAGTATGAGAAACAGAAAAAGAGCAAGTTGAACCCCAGAATGGGAACGGATCAGCTACAGAGAAGACTACAATTTTGTTATGTAATTATTATATAGTCTTCAAAGCTGATAGTTTAAGAGGAAGTTAACAATAGCATAAACCTCCTCTAATATATGTCAGACAATATCACCTTCATCCATTCATAGATTTGCAGGCCACAAGGGACCATTATGATTATCCAAGTCTGTCCTCCTGCTTAACACAAGCCACAGATTTTCACGAAGCAATTTCTGCCCTAAGCCCACTATCCTGTGGTTGAACTAGAAAGACATCCAATCTTTAAAGACTTCAAATGATGGGGGATTTGCCACATCCCTTGGTAAGATGTTCAAATGGATAATAATCCTCCCTGTATAACCTCTGCATTTTATTTCCAGTTTGAAATTTTCTAAGTTCAGCTACCATCCACAGGAGCTTCCACTAACTGCAGTGCATTGTTTTTTAATTTTTAGTAAAACATCACACTAGATTTAAACTCAGATTTCTATTCTTTACATGCTCTCTCGCGCTCTTATTTGCTTTTTTAACAGAAAGAAAGAAATGAAATGATAAATCAAAATAGCATAAGAATGATGCTGACACAGTTGAAGAAAGGACATTCCGAGTGCTTTGTTACATTAACACAGCAACCAACAGCTGTTACCTGCCCAACTGTAGTTAAGTTGATCTGGTTTGGATAGGCAGAAGATGGTAAAATGTGTTGTTAGGTGTCATCACAGTTTGTTTCTTTGAGTATTAGTGCTTGCAGATCTCATGGTGTTATTATGGGATATGCCCAGAGCGTTCAGTTTGTCAATTTGATTAGACATCTATACTGTGGGTAATACAGAACTTCCAGGATAACAAGACAGTAATGAAAATGCTGCTTAGAAAAGCTAAAGAGGATTTCCTTCAGAACTGGAAGTCAGGTAATGGAACAGGCATTATAGAATGCAAAGAGAAATACTGGGGGGATGGGAGTGAGTATTTGGGATAGTGTGTCTGAATCAGTAATTCTCACGTACCAGCATTAATATTATATGCTTGGTCTGCCTCATCTTGGCTGTGTTCCATGACAGCCAGTACTTCCCCTGACTAATTTGGAATTTGGCTTATATCTAAAAAATATCCAACTTCTCATTAGGACAAACATTTTGCTCACATCTCCTTTACATCATCTATTCCCCACAAAAAAAGATCTAGCTCCTTGGTTTGCTGCATCTACTTAATGGTGAAAGGCACTGGATGACAACCTCAGCACAAATGTTGGTAGCTGATTGCCATGTCACATTTTGTCAACTCTGACAAGTCATGTGACCAGCAGCCTAAGGAGAAGCACGTTGCTGCCACCGTGTTCACAGTTCCTGTCTGTTCAGAAAGCAAGAGACTAAGATAATGTATCATATACGAGCCTCCTGTGTACAGCATCTTCCATTAGGTTCTTCATGGCAGGATTTTTTATTCATAAGCCATTTGAAAAAATTATGTTAAGTGCTGTTATCACTTTACCACCCTACAGAATAGAAAGCTCCATAATTTCCTGCCCTCTTTGCTCCTCTTCAGACCCACCATAAGGCCTGTATGGGCCAGAACTATCCAAGGATTTTAAATGTATACCCAGTGAAAGTCACAGCAGCTGGCTCAGTTTAAAAACTGGGGAAAAAAACAAACAAACACACACCTGTCACCACTAGGGCCACTGTGCAGAGCAGGCAGGAGCTTTCGCCTGATTGTTCCCCTTTCCCCTCTTTGACTCAGCCACTTGGCACACTGGTGAAATCTATTGGCTGCAGAGCAGGAAGAGGACAAACAAAGGGCTTGTCTACTCTACCGCTTAAGTCGATGCAACTTAGATCGCTCAGGGGTGTGAAAAAAACACACCCCTGAGTGACGCAAGTTACATCAACTTAAAGCAGTGACTACACCGCTTTAAGACATTCTCCCGCCGACATAGTTTCTGCCACTCACTGAGGTGGAGTCATTATACCGATGAGAGAGCCTCTCCCGTCAGTGTAGTAGGATAGTGAAGACAAGGCCGAAGAGTGACTAGGGGAATAAGCAGCACCTGCCCATTTACAAAACACTAGCCCCCACTACCACCAAGGGACACAAAGGGAGGAAGGACTGGTTAACACAGACAGGGAAAGGAGACAGAGATGTAGGTATGGGAAAACATGGGAAGGAGGAGGGACATATATTAAAGGGACGCATGGGGCTGTGGGAGTCCTGAACCTCCCACAATGTTTTAAAGGAGAAAAAAAAGAAATAAGAAGCCCCACATTATCCTTTTTCTCCTGGAGGAAAGAGGCAAGGTTCTGTCTGAAGATGCAAGATGTGTGTGTAAGGACAACAGGCCTGCCATGTTACTACTTATTTGTAATACAGTAGTGTCCACAATGGGGTAGGTACTATTCAAACACATAGTAAGACGCAAGTCCCCCAAAGGATCTAAAGATTCTGGAAAGGGGCAGTAGACCACTGGGCTTTCCTATCAAGATAAAAGCTGAAGGAAGAAATCTGTCAGGAGAGTTGGGTTGTTTGGGTTTGAAGGATCACAAGTCCTGATATGAGGGCTTTCATAGTTACAGATCAGCATCCAAACTTCTGGCTACATATCTGAACCCCAGACCTTTACAGGCCTTCATAATTAAAGTACATTAAAAATAACCTGAATATCAGAGTGTACAGGCCACTCTCCAATGGCCCTTGAGCCCATTGGACATATTTTCAGAATTGTCCATGTAAAATAATATCTTAAGACGTGCCAGCTCTGCCTTATTTTTCACTCTCTGACCCCAACATGTTGACCCACTAAACTTTGTAATATTAGAAATCGGAATTTATTCCAATATTTTTCCCATTTGTTATCAAACAACCTCCTGAAAGAATAGTTTTAGGAGAAAATTTGTTTTAAACAGCCTTATTTGACTTCTAATATAAGCAAGAAAATGCTTTTATGCATGGCTGGCACACGGATTTCTAAAACTACAGATTTCAAATAAGCAATTAAACTAGAGACTGAACCTTCAGAGTAAGTTGGAAGCTAATCACAGTAAAATACAGGATGCAGAAATTAGAATCATCAACCTCTGTCCAAGACTACTTGTCAGACACTATAATAGAAAATAAGACAGCACAAACAAGACAATATAAGGCCAATCCTGCACCACTGAAATAATGGGCAGGTTGTCATCAGAGTCAATGGGAACAGGACCTTAATGGCCACACCTATATTAACTTGCAGGATTTCTTGAGTAACTGAAAATTTTATTTTTTTAATTTTGAGTAGATAAAGCTAAACGAAGTTGTCAGCTTACCCTCCTTCTGACACATGCACATACACAAAGCAGGTCTTTTTTTTTTTCCTACAGACTAGGTAGGTGTGAGAATGCCTGTGTGATAATAGGAACTCTCCGATTGGCTCATTTATTTCCATTTTATTTCTTATTAACAAAAAGGGAAAGAACACTTGCTTATTTTTCCTAATCTCTCACATATTATTATTATAATACATATTAACATCATGGTTTATGTCTCTTTGTTTCTTCCCTAAGCTTGGCATATTTCTTAAGGTACGTATTTAGAGCAGGGGTCTCAAACACGCAGCCCGCAAGGTTATTTTCTGCGGCCCCCCACCCTCCCCCAGCGTTTACCTATAGCGGCTCCAGCCCGATGCGCACCGGGGGCAGGGCAGGCTCCCTGCCTCCGTGCCCTGCCCCCGCGCCGCTCTGGGAAGCGGACAGAACTTGGGGGAGGAGGGGCACAGGGGGGTGTGTGTTGCTGTTGCTTCAGGCGCCGCCCCCAGCAGTTCCCACTGGCCGCGGTTCACCATTCCCGGCCAATGGGAGCTGCTGGGGGCGATGCCTGAAGCAACAGCAACACACACACCCCTGTGCCCTCCTCCCCCAGGTTCCGGCCGCTTCCCGGGGAGGGGCGGGCAGGGAGCCTGCCCTGCCCCCAGTGCGTGCCAGGCCAGAGCCCGCCCCCCGAACCCATCCTGCAGCCGAATCCCCTGCCCTGAGCCCCCTGCCACACCCCGACCCCCTGCCATACCCCGCACCCCTCCTGCACCCTGACCCCCTGCCGCACCCCACACCCCTCCTACATGCCAACCCCCTGCCCTGAGCCCCTTGTTGCACCCCTCACCCCTCTGGCACCCCACATCCCAACTCTCTGCCCTGAGCCCCTGCCACACCCCACACCCCTCCTGCACCCCCTGGGGGAAGGGAGGGAGCAGAGTTGGGGTGGGGATTTGGGGGAAGGGGTTGGAATGGGGGCAGGGAAGAGGCGGGGCCTCATAGAAGGGGTGGAGTGGGGGCGGAGCCGAGAGCGGGGGGGAGAGGTGTCAGTAATGCGGCCTTCGTGCCAATGTACTAGTCCTCATGTGGCCCTCGTGGTCATTTGAGTTTGAGACCCCTGATTTAGAGCATTTGTCATTTTCTCAGCAATTTTTGGATTGTATGTTACAGACCTGACCTAATCCCTTTACTGCATGGTAACCAGTCCATTGAAACTGGACCTTTGGATCTCAGAAGTAGCGGTTCTGTCTTGCGGGGTTGTTAAATTGATAAAAATAACTCACCAAAAATGAAATTTAGTTTTATGTAAATGTCCAGAAATCAGGGGTTTTCAGGGCTCTCTTTGTATGCACTGTAATGAGTAATGTATACTATTTTAATGTAACATTATAGATATATGTTTATATTATCTAAATTCATAATTACAGTAGTATGTATGGTAATGAGTAATCTCTTTGTAATGTTCCCTAGTGTACTTTAACATAGTACTGTTTCAAAGAGCACTATGCTAAAATGCACTAGGGACCCTTTAGGGCGCACCAGCAGGGTCTACTTGGACCAATTAATGCACACGTTAGTGCACTTTAGAAACCACACCCCCATAGTTTGTGTTACTGCTCTGTGTAGATAAGCCCTTAGATATAAGTAACCATTTCCAGGGTTTATTAGATAAACACCAGTTTAATTTTTTTTCTTGTATAGGGGATGTTTATCCATGTTTATCAATTAAAACTGAAAATCAGAAGCTTCCAAGCCAGCTGGGTCAAGTCAGTGTCTAACTCTAGACCTCTGTAACCCAAGAACCTCTAGATGCCAAGTGGCAGAGGGCACAGGGGTACAAGGATCCTTCAGATTCACCAAAAGACTGTCATGTAAGGTCTCTAATGAAAGCATTGTCTCAATGATCATCATAATCACTGCAAGCCATATGTATGGTTGTTGAATGGGGAGTTATGTATATATATTGAAAATTATGTTCTTAAGGTCTGTGACTTGGGACGGCTCAGCAGAAAGGTGAAAAGCACATTTTCTTTCTTGTAAGAAATGTTTGTCTGTCCGTTTACATGTAAATTAAGTACTGTATGGTTCACAATAGGCCTTCACCTACAGTCAGAGCCAAATGCTAATGAAGGATTGTGAAATTTTCGAAGAGAGGGTATTTACTGGAAGAATTAAACCAGCCAGGGAAACCCTGTTTACAAGTAAGGACAATGAACTTTTGGGGGCATAACTGAGGGGTATGGAGGTATATCCTCATTCCTACACTTTGTGAGGCCAAGCCACCAGCAGGCTTGATCTTATGATACAGGATCTCAGTCAAACTGGTTGAAAACACTGGAGCAAGCTACGTTGTAGAAGATAGGGGAATTACTTGTTAGTTAAGTTTAGGCTCTAGAAAGCATGTTATAATTTTGTTTTATTATGTAACCATCTGTTTCCAATATTTTCACTCTCTATCACTTGAATCTTTGATTTTGATAATACAATTATCTTTGTTTTCACAATCGTTCTCTCTCTCTCTCTAAGTACAGTGTGTTAAACCGAGTGTGAATCATGAGCTAAATCTTTAAGCTGGTACTTATAGATTCCTTTGGGAGTACCGAATCTGAGAGTTCTGTGAGTATTCAGCAGACGAGAGGGGACTCAGGGGTGGTGTGTGCCTATTGCTAACCTGTAAAGAGACAACAAGGCCGACGGAGGCCTGGATGGCCAAACTTGTGTTGTCAGAGGCTGGTGGTTACAGGGAGCTGATCCACAGCAGGCACAGACAAAACTTCTTCATGCTAAAGGCAAGTGGTGACAAAGTGCCTCGCATCCTTGGGTGCCCTGGGAAGCATCACAGCCTCCAGGATACACTGATAGACACAGACCTCCTTCCTGGCCCCCTTCCTTGGGATGTGGGATTCTGCAGTCCAACTGCCCTAGTCCCTGAAACCAGTGCTTTCACCTCCCATGCCTGCCCAGTCACTTACGCAGACTCCCCCAGAGTCCCACCACACTGCAAAGCACTCCGGTTTATAGTTTAACTCCTGTGGGACCACGGGGCAGGAAAACTAACTAGGGGTATGTCTACACTACGAAATTAGGTCGATTTAATAGAAGTCGATTTTTTAAGAAATCGATTTGTGTGTGTCCCCACTAAGCGCATTAAGTCGGCGGTGTGCGTCCACAGTACCGAGACTAGCGTAGACTTTCGGAGCGTTGTCCTGTGGTAGCTATCCCACAGTTCCCGCAGTCTCCGCCGCCCATTGGAATTCTAGGTTGAGCTCCCAATGCCTGATGGGGCAAAAACATTGTCGCGGGTGGTTCTGGGTACATGTCGTTAGGCCCTTCCCTCCCTCCCTCTGTGAAAGCAATGGCAAAAAATCGTTTCTTGCCTTTTTTCCAGGGTTATCCTTGCAGACAACATACCACGGCAAGCATGGAGTCCGCTCTGCTCACTGTCACCATATGTCTCCTGGGTGCTGCTGACAGACGCGGTACTGCAATGCTACACAGCACCATCCCCTTGTCTTGCCTTGCGGACGGCAGACGGTGCAATACGACTGCTAACTGTCATCATCGTCCCATGGGTGCTCCTGGCCGATCTCGGTTAGGTTGGTCGGGGGCGCCTGGGCAGACATGGGTGCTCCTGGCCGGCCTCGGTGAAGTCGGTCGAGGAGTGCCTGGACATAAATGGGAGTGACTCCAGGTCATTCTCTTCTTTAAGTTTTGTCTAAAGGAGATTCAGTCCTACCTGGAATATCATGCAAGCTGGAGCTTTTGCCTCAGGCTGCTCTCCCAGCCGGCAGCACCGCGTGGTCGCACCTACCCCAGCCTACCCCTTGCTCTCATGACTCATGAAGCCTGGACAGTAGTAAGGAGCAGCTCAACTATAGGCTGAGCAAGTGGAGAATGGTGGTAGAATGTGCCTTTGGAAGTTTAAAATCTCGCTGGCACTGTTTGCTGACTAGGCGGTTTGAAATTAGAAGAGCACAGCAAGGTGCACTGTGCATCAGAGAGAGGCTTTGAAAACCAATTTCATGACTGGCCAGGCTTCAGTGTGACAGTTGTATGTGTTTCTCCTTGATGCAAACCCGCCCCCTTTGTTGATTTTAATTCCCTGTAAGCCAACCCTGTAAGCTATGTCCTCAGTCGCCTCTCCCTCCACGAGAGCAACTGCAGACAATCGTTTCACACCTTTTTTCCGCGCAGACGCCATACCACGGCAAGCATGGAGCCCGCTCAGATCACCGTGCCAGTTATGCGCACTGTAAACACCACACACATTATCCTGCAGTATATGCAGCACCAGAAACTTCAAAAGCAGGCAAGGCGGCGATGGCAGCACAGTGACGGGAGTGATGAGGACATGGACACAGACTTATCTCAAAGCACAGGCCCTGGCAATTTGGACATCATGGTGGTAATGGGGCAGGTTCATGCTGTGGAACGCCGATTCGGGGCCTGGGAAACAAGCACAGACTGGTGGGACCGCATAGTGTTGCAGGTCTGGGATGATTCATGGAACTTTGTGACTTGCTTTCCCCTGCCCTGAAGCGCAAGAATACCAACATGAGAGCAGCCCCCACCATTCACAAGTGAGTGGCAATAGCCCTCTGGAAGCTTGCAATGCCAGACAGCTACCAATCAGTCAGGAATCAATTTGGAGTGGGCAAAACTACTGTGGGGGGCTGCTGTGATCCAAGTAGCCAATGCGATCACTATCAAGGGTAGTGACTCTGGGAAATGTGCAGGTCATAGTGGATGGCTTTGCTGCAATGGGATTCCATAACTGTGGTGGGGCGATAGAAGGAACTCATATCCCTATCTTGGGACCAGACCACCAAGGCAGTCAGTACATGAACCGAAAGGAGTACTTTTCAATGGTGCTGCAAGCACTGGTGGATCACAAGGGACGTTTCACCAACATCAACATGGGATGGCCGGGAAAGATACAGGACGCTTGCATCTTCAGGAACTCGGGTCTGTTTGAACAGCTGGAGAAAGGGATTTACTTTCCAGACCAGAAAATAACCGTTGGGGATGTTGAAATGCCTATAGTTATCCTTGGGGACCCAGCCTACCCATTAATGCCATGGCTCATGAAGCCATAAACAGGCACCCTGGACAGTAGTCAGGAGCTGTTGAACTATAAGCTAAGCAAGTGCAAAATGGCGGTAGAATGTGCATTTGGACATTTAAAAAAGCGCGCTGGTGCAGTTTACTGACTCAGTTAGACCTCAGCGAAACCCATCGTTATTATTGCTTGCTGTGTGCTCCACAATATCTGTGAGAGTAAGGGGGAAACGTTTATGGCGAGGTGGGAGGTTGAGGCAAATTGCCTGGCCGCTGATTACACGCAGCCAGACACCAGGACGGTTAGAAGAGCACAGCATGGCGCACTGTGCATCAGAGAAGCTTTGAAAACCAGTTTAATGACTGGCCAGGCTATGGTGTGAAAGTTCTGTTTGTTTCTCCTCGATGAAAACCCGCCCCCTTGGTTCACTCTACTTCCCTGTAAGCCAACTGCCCTCCCTTCCCCGCTTTGATCACCGTTTGCAGAGGCAATAAAGTCATTTTGTTTCACCCCTCCCCCCACCACGTGGCTAACTTTGGGAGTACATCCAGGAGAGCTTCATTGAGATGTCCCTGGAGGATTTCGGCTCCATCCCCATACACGTTAACAGACTTTTTCAGTAGCTGTACTGGCCGCGAATGCATCCCAAGTCTTCAGGGCAAATTAATCATTAAACACACTTGCTTTTAAACCATGGATTATATTTACAAAGGTACACTCACCAGAGGTCCCTTCTCCACCTTCTAGGTCCAGGAGCCCGCGTTCGGTGAGTTGGGAGGGTACTAGATCCAGGGTGAAAAACAGTTCCTGGCTGTCAGGGAAAACAGTTTCTTCACTTGCTTGCTGTGCGTGATCTTCAATCTCCTCCTCATCTTCCTCGTCCCCAAAATCCGCATCCCTATTGCGTGAGAATCCATTGACGGAGTCCATGAACAGGTCTGGGGTAGTTGTAGAGGCACCCCCTAGAATGCAGCTCATCATAGAAGTGGCATGTCTGGGGCTCTGACCCGGAGCAGCCATTTGCCTTTCTGGTTCTCTGGTAGGCTTGCCTGAGCTCCTTAAGTTTCATGCGGCACTGCTGCAGGTCCCTGTTATAGCCTCTGTCCTTCATGCACTTGGAGATTTTTTCAAATGTTTTGGCATTTCATCTTTTGGAACAGAGTTCTGATAGCACAGATTCCTCTCCCCATACAGCGATCAGATCCAGTACCTCCCGTTCAGTCCATGCTGGAGCTCTTTTGCGATTCTGGGACTCCATGGTCACCTGTGCTGATGAGATCTGCACGGTCACCTCTGAGCTCGCCACGCTGGCCAAACAGGAAATGAAATTCAAAATTTCACGGGCTTTTCCTGTCTACCTGACCAGTGCATCTGAGTTGAGAGTGCTGTCCAGAGCGGTCACAATGGAGCACTGTGGGATAGCTCCCGGAGGCCAATACCATCGAATTGCGTCCACACTACCCCAAATTCAACCCAGCAAGGTCAATATCAGCGCTAATCCCCTCGTAGGGAAGGCGTACAGAAATTGATTTTAAGAGCCCTTTAAGTCGACAAAAATGGCTTCATCGTGTGGACGGGTGCAGGGTTAAATCAATCTAACGCTGCTAAATTCGACCTAAACTCATAGTGTAGACTAGGGCTAAAACTTTTCACAGGAGTTTTTAAAACAAAGTCACTTTTATTCTCAAAGTATACAGGAGTTACAGATCATTAAGTAAACAACTATAGCCTATATGCTCTCTCCCCTTTGTGTGAGTTCTCAGCCCTGTGCGTACATCAGGTGAGTAGACCCATCCTGTCCTCTGCCTCCTGCAGTCCTGTTGCTTGGCAGTTTTCAACCAGTGAGACTCAAGCCTTTCAGTAAGATTTCTGTCCCCCACATCAAGGGACCAGCGCTTCTAGAGCCCCAACTGGAAAAACCAGCTTCCTTAGCTCGGCCACTGCATGTAACATTGTTAAGATAATCACTGCAGATGACTCTTGTGTTATCCCCGCAGGGAGGTGTCAAACATTACAATAAGCTGTTCTTACTTTGTCTCTGACATCTCTAGGCAGCTGCAGTTACATACTAAAAATGTAAGTTTCTTCAAAAGGGTGCTTACGCAGTTGTGTTTAAGTGAAGGTCACTGTAACGGGGTCACACTCACCTCTCGCAAGTGGCCCCTGGCCATGTACCTGCACACTCTCTCTACCTGTTTGTGGTGGGTCTTCGGTAACTCAGCCCAAGTCATATACTGTCTGTGTGATAAAAGCAAAGCAAAACCCTTCCAGGGTATAAGTCCAACTGGGGGCCTATTTCAGTGCCCTCTGTAAGGTCCTTTGATCTGCAGCCCTATCCTGGGGCTCACTCTTCAATTAGTCCAGCAGGGCCTATCACAGTACCCCTGGCCAAATTGTCTCTCAGCCCCTTCTGGTCTCCCTCAAATTATCCCTGCTCTTTAAGCAGTCCCAGTCTGGGTGTGAGGCCATGTCCTCCAGGGCTCCCTCCCTAGAGACTCTAAGCCTCTCTGGGCCTTTCTGGCTTGGCCACTTAAAGAGTTCAGTTCCCCTTTCTGGGGTGCATCAAAGTCCAGGCCACATTCCCAGTGGCTGGTGGGGGTGACCCAGACCCATGCTCTAGTCTGGGTCCCAGCCCTGGGACACTGTAGATAGAAGCTGTCCACCACGTCCCTTTAAATAAACTGTGTTTCTGCCAGAATTCTCTTGGCCACTTCCCTATGACTCCAGCACGTTATTCACCCTTACCTCAGGGCCTTGTCCTGGTGGAGTCCCAGCCATGGGTGCTGACTCCACAGGTGCTCCAAGGCTGGAGCACTCATGGGAAAAAAATGGTGGGTGCCCAGCACCCACTGTCCGCCACCCCGGTCAGGAGCTCTCCCTCTCCCCAGCGCCTCCTGCCCACCAGTGGCCCCAACGATCAGCACCTCCTCCTCCCTCCCAGCACCTCCTGCCTGCAGTGATCAGCTGTTCCGCAGTGTGCAGGAGGTGCTGGGGGAGGAGGAGGAGAAGTGGGGGCGGGAAGAGGTGGAGGAAGGGGGCTTCAGGGAAGGGGTGGAGAGCAGGTGGGGCCCAGGGCGGAGCAGGGGTTGAGCACCCCCAAGATCCAAAAAGTCGGTGCCTACGGTCCCAACAGCCAGCCCAGAGCAACATCCTCTCTCCTCCAGCTCTAGCAGGGAACTGAACTTGCTCTGGCCCTACAGCTCTTATACTAGCCTGCCAGGCCCTGATTGGCTGCTTCCCACACAGCCACTCTAGGCATCTTGGAGGACCTCTCTACTGCCCTCTTCTAGGGTGGAGTGTAACAGGGCCACAAGGCCTTCAGTAGGGGGCGTTCAGGCCTACTCCACCCCATCACAGTCACAATTTGTAAACAGATTTGTACAGACCTACACCTTCCCAATGGTGCAGATCAATGTACATTTTGGTATTCATGAAAGCTTGAGAGACCCATGACTACAGCAATCTTGCCTGTATCTCTTATTTGTTCATTTTTTAGGTTCAGAAGATGAATGTTTCCACACGGCTCAGCATGCATGCACAACATTTAATAGAACCACGTGCAAACTTAAGACTGCTCCTTTGGTTTTAATGCCCCTTCCCTTTTTAATTTGTATTATATAAGACTCAACTAACTGTCAGCTCAACAATGGTTCTTTTCCTTCACATTATTATGCTAAGATAAATCCAGTCTCAGTCAACAATGCACGTTGAATTCTGGTTATATATTAGTCAACATCACGTGAACAGGTGGCATCAGCTATGCATAGCCATGTTTCCACTTGCATTTTTCAGAGTTTATGGATATTAAATCTCTGCCCATTTTGTAATTTTCAGGAGGCAACGTAGGCCTGAAGGTACATATACGCATACATACTTACCCTCAAGAGGTTCAGGCCACAGGGCTTAAGTGAGCTGCTATTGCCATCTATTGATGAAAAGGGGAAAGGACAGTTAAGAGCTACTTGATAAACTGTCAGAACTCCAGATGGACAGAAGCTCTAGAAAGAAGGGACTCTCTACCACCATCTATTGGTGAACAAGGGAAAGTATGGCTATTGAGAGTTTATTTACATAATCTGTCTACCCAAAAATCATCCAATGACACTTTGGCGAGTCAGAAGAACTGTGCACAAACTCCAAATTGGTGGAGTAATGGGGCTGAACTCAGAGAGGAAGTAGTAAGGAGCTCCTACCTCGCGGCAAGGAATGGCTTCCTGGTGGCAAGCACTCTGCTCAGGGATCCAGGAACCCCTGAAGACTTTTTGAAGAGATATTGCAGTCATTTCTGCACCAAGAATCAACACAGAGGCGGTTCTTTGTTGAAGCAACAGAAGACAGCAACAGAGCACCTACCCAACACCAATAAAGCTGAAATGACTATTGCTGGGTTAGGTGTTGGAGCCTCAAGACCAGACCAGGCAGCATTTTTCCTAGGGACTGGAGACCGGCCTGCCTGAGTGCACTCCCAGGTTTTGGTACTAAACTACCCACTGACACCAAACCATGAGTGGGATTTAGTGGAGGCGGCAGGGGGAGAAATTACATGTTAAAGGACATTTGCTTATCAGACACAGACTAGCATATATAGGAATCTGAATTGAAGAACTACTGCCAAAGATAGCATGTCAGTGGGTGTTTTATGTATTATCAATTTATATATATAGTAGATGTTTTTCCCCCAGTGGATTCTGTGTTCCTGTGCCCCTAATAAAGTTTTCCCTTTTTTTATAAGCAGACTCAATGCTTGCACAGAGGGATGTATTGCCAGTTAAGGGTGTCTAAGGAAGGTATTTAGTTATCCAATAAATATTGGATGGGGGCTTATGCCAGTGGTGGTGTTAATTTTAAGAGGAACACCTAAACATTTGAACCTGGCCCTTGTTGCTGCTGACACCTGGCAGGGATGATTACATACCAGTCCCTTACTACTTTACACTGCATCTACAACAGAGATCAACAGAAAGATGGAGAAGCAATGCCAGTCCCTTCACTTTCTCACTCTCTCTTCCCTCCACAAGAATTCAAGACAGATCAAAGGCCTTTTCTACCTTTGTAGCAATAATATGTAACTAATAAGACAAGAGGAAAAAGTTGTATGTTTCAAAGTTTAGTTAATCATAAAACAGGAACTCAGGGCCAAAATGGACAAGAAATACGAAAGGCAGTGGTCAGGATGCACTCTTCCAAGCCTCTATGATATATTAATATATCCATAAGAGAAAAGTCTAGCAGTCAGCAGTGCTGAAGTAATGATGCTGGGATCATTACAGAAACTATTAGATACCAGCTTGGGGAAAAAGTACCAAATGGCTGCTCTGCAACTTGCATGTCAGGCCAAATAATAATGAAGACTCACTCTAGATGACAGTATCCATAGGCATTTTGTTCTGCCAATAAGCAGCAGCCTAATAAATGTCAGCACCACTTGATTAAGGTATATTAATATTATGAAGACAAAGTGTGTTCACCTTCATAAAGAGAGTGAAAGGCAAAATACAATGATGTCACCCTGGAGGTTTGGCAACTGTGCTAAACATTGCTGTACGTGAGAGACCTTGGCCTGGTCTACACTATGAGTTTAATTTGAATTTAGCAGTGCTAAATCGAGTTAACCCTGCACCCGTCCACACAACGAAGCCATTTATTTCAAAATAAAGGGCTCTTAAAATCGATTTCTGTACTCCACCCCGACAAGCGGAATAGCGCCAAAATCGATATTGTCATTTCGAATTAGGGTCAGTGTGGCCGCAATTCGATGGTATTGGCCTCCAGGAGCTATCCCACAGTGCACAATTGTGACCGCTCTGGACAGCAATCTGATCTCAAGATGCACTGGCCAGGTAGACAGGAAAAGCCCCATCTGAATTTCATTTCCTGTTTGCCCAGCACAGGAGAGCATAGGTGACCACAGAGAGTTCATCAGCACAGATAACCATACAGGCCGATAATCGAAAAAGAGCACCAGCATGGACCATACGGGAGGTACTGGATCTGATCGCTATATGGGGAGAGGATTCCACCCCGACAAGCGGAATAGCGCCAAAATCGATATTGTCATTTCGAATTAGGGTCAGTGTGGCTGCAATTCGATGGTATTGGATCTGATCGCTAGCAGAACTTCGTTCAAAAAGACGAAATGCCAAAACTTTTGAAAAAATCTCCAAGGGCATGATGGAGAGAGGCCACTATAGGGACTCAGATCAGTGCTGCGTGAAAGTCAAGGAGCTCAGACAAGCCTATCAGAAAACAAAGGAGGCAAACGGTCGCTCCGGGTCAGAGCCGCAGACATGCCGCTTCTACGCCAAGCTGCATGCAATTCTAGGGGACACCGCCACCACTGACCGTGGATTCCGAGGCGGGGGTAATCTCATCAGCCACACCTGAGGATTCTGCGGACGGGCAAGAGGAGGAGGACGACGACGACGAGCTTGCGGAGAGCACCCAGCACTCCGTTCTCCCCAACAGCCAAGATCTTTTTCTCAGTCTGACTGAAGTACCCTCCCAAGCCAGTGCCCAAGACCATGACCCCATGGAAGGGACCTCAGGTGAGTTTACCTTTTAAAATATAAAACATGGTTTAAAAGCAAGCGTTTTTTAATGATTAATTTGCCCTGAGGACTTGGGATGCATTCGTGGCCAGTACAGCTACTGGAAAAGTCTGTTAACGTGTCTGGGGATGGAGCGGAAATCCTCCAGGGATATCTCCATGACGCTCTCCTGGAGGTACTCCAAAAGCGTTTGCAGAAGATTTCTGGGCAGTGCAGCCTTATTCCGTCCTCCATGGTAAGACACTTGAGCATGCCATGCTAGTAGCAAGTAATCTGGTATTATTGCATGACAAAGCCTGGCAGTGTATGGTTCCAGTGTTTGCTAGCATTCAAGCAACATCCGTTCTTTATCTTGCTGTGTAATCCTCAGGAGAGTGATATCGCTCATGGTAACCCGGTTGAAATATGGGAATTTAATTAAGGGGACAGAGGTGGCCGTTCCTACTGGCCTGTTTGCCTGTGGCTGAAAAGAAATCCTTCCCTGCAGTTAGCCAAGCGAGGTGGGGGGAGGAGGGGGGAAATTGGCGCTGAGCTTTTCGCCTTTGGCTAGCAGGGATTTTCCCTGATACCAGCCATGCGGTGGGGGGAGGGGCACAGTGATCATCCCAGATAATTGATGGCAGGTGGGGGGGGGCGGGGGGTTAGTTTGGTTTCTGCAGGGATCTTCCCTGATACCAGCCACGCAGTGGGGGGAGGGATAAAGCGATCATCCCAGAGAATTGGATGGGGGGGTTAGTTTGTTTTCTGCTGCTGAAGGTTAACAAGAAAACCGCAGCAGTCAACGGGCTTTGCTTGGTATGTGGGAAAGGAGGGCGCAGAAGCCGAAAGACAATGGCTTACCATGGCCGCATGCAAGCCAAATTCTGTTGCCCGGACCTGCGTCTGTGATCTCTAACACCAAAGCCACCGGCACTCAATATTAAGATGGAAAATGCGACCTTGTACTGAAATCACAGGTGCTATGTAATGTGAATAGTGTTGGTCACCGTGAAAGAGTATAAGCATTGTTCTGTAAAATGTATCTTTTTAAAAACTTCTCTCCTTTTTTCCATCTCTCCAGCAGCTGCAAAATTTTCAAGCCTCCCTCCTCCGTCCCGAAGGCTATCTTAGATAAGGCGGAGGAGAAAGAGGACGCGAGACGAGATATTCTCAGAAATAATGGAATGCACCCGCAATGAAAGAGCTCATTTGAATGAGTGGAAGGAAAGATGCCAGTGAACATGAGGTCATGAGGGATGCTCGAGATGAGAGATGGCTGGCTGCAACACTGGGGCTGCTACGTGATCAAACGGACATGCTCCGGCGTCTGGTGGAGCTTCAGGAACGGCAGCAGGATAACAGACTGCCCCTGCAGCCGCTGTATAACCTCCCTCCACCCTCACCATGTTCCATAGCCTCCTCACCCTGATGTGTAAGAACGCGGGGGGGGGGGAAGAAGAAGGGTCCGTGCACCCTCCCACTCCAAAAGGCTGTCATTATATTGAATTTTTTCAGTGGCCTTTTACTTCCCTCCTATCCTCCTCCCAAACCTCATCCGGGTTACCTTGTCGGTTCTCTCCCTATGTTTATAATCAATTAATAAAGAATACATGATTTTTAAATGATAGTGACTTTATTTCCTTTAAAAGCAAGCTGTGATTTAAGGGGGGAGGGTGGTTTGCTTACAGGGAATGAGTCAATCAAGAGGGCGGGTTTTCAACAAACAGAACTTTCACACCATAGCCTGGCCAGTCATGAAACTGGTTTTCAAAGCTTCTCTGGTGTGATCTTCTAATCACCCTGGTGTCTGGCTGCGCATAATCAGCAGCCAGGCGATTTGCCTCAGCCTCCCACCCCGCCATAAAGGTCTCCCCCTTACTCTCACAGAGATTGTGGAGCACACAGCAAGCAGCAATAAAAATGGGGATATTGGTTTGGCTGAGGTCTGACCGAGTCAGTAACGAGCGCCAGCGACCTTTTAAACAGCCAAATGCACATTCTACCACCATTCTGCATTTGCTCAGCCTGTAGTTGAACAGCTCCTGACTCCTGTCCAGGCTGCCTGTGTATGGCTTCATGAACCATGGCATTAAGGGGTAGGCTGGGTCCCCAAGGATAACTATAGGCATTTCAACATCCCCAACGGTTATTTTCTGGTCCGGGAAGTAAGTCCTTTGCTGCAGCTGTTTAAACAGAGTAGTGTTCCTGAAGACGCGAGCGTCATGAACCCTTCCCGGCCAGCCCACGTTGATGTTGGTGAAACGTCCCTTGTGATCCACAAGTGCTTGCAGCACCATTGAAAAGTACCCCTTGCGGTTTATGTACTGGGTACCCTGGTGCTCTGGTGCCAAGATAGGGATATGTGTTCCATCTATCGCCCCCACCACAGTTAGGGAATCCCATTGCAGCAAAGCCATCCACTATGACCTGCACATTTCCCAGAGTCACTACCTTTCGTAGCAGCACCTCAGTGATTGCTTTGGCTACTTGCATCACAGCAGCCCCCACATTAGATTTACCCACTCCAAATTGATTCCCAACTGACCGGTAGCTGTCTGGCGTTGCAAGCTTCCACAGGGCTATCGCCACTCGCTTCTCAACTGTGAGGGCTGCTCTCATCTTGGTATTCTGGCGCTTCAGGGCAGGGGAAAGCAAGTCACAAAGTTCCATGAAAGTGCCCTTACGCACACAAAAGTTTCGCAGCCACTGGGAATCGTCCCACACCCGCAACACTATGCGGTCCCACCAGTCTGTGCTTGTTTCCCGGGCCCAGAATCAGCGTTCCACGGCTATAACCTGCCCCATTAACAGCATGATCTCCAAAGCACCAGGGCCCTCGGTTTGATAGAATTCCATGTCCATGTCCCCTACTCCTCGCCACCTGGTTTTGCAGGTTCTGGTTCAGCATAAACTGCACGATAATGCGCAAGGTGTTTACAATGTTCATGACTGCTGTCTTGAGCTGAGCAGGCTCCATGCTTGCCGTGGTATGGCGTCTGCACTGTTCACCCAGAAAAAAGGCGCGAAACGGTTGTCTGCCGTTGCTTCCCTGGAGAGGGGGGGAGGATGTACCCAGAACCACCCGCGACAATGTTTTTGGCCCCATCAGGCATTGGACTCTCAACCCAGAATTCCAACGGGTGGAGGAGACTGCGGGAACTATGGGATAGCTACCCACAGTGCAACGGGACGCTAGCCCCGGTACATGGACGCCCGCCGCCAAATTAATGTGCTTAGTGTGGCCGCATACATTCGACTTTATACAATCTGTTTCCAAAATTCAAATTATATAAATTCGGATTAATCCTGTAGTGTAGACATATTCTTGACATTTCTCAACGGGTGAGACATTTAGACTCCTGGAGGGTCTTCAAAAAAGTTAATGATTTTTTTAATGGTAAATAAAAATAGAACATAGTGGTGAAATCAATGGGACTACTCACATGTGGAAAGTTTAGCACATGCATATGTGTTTGCAGAATCAGGGCCTTAAAGGGTTCAGGAAGTCTCTTCTCTAGTGACATGCTGGGATTCGAAGCACCTATCTTGTAGGATGATTTTAATCGGACTCTGCATGAGCACATGGGTCCACTCACACAGATCAACTTGCAGGACTGAGGCCTAATTTAGTTAAGGACTTGATGGAGGAATCACCTTGTGAAGTTTTATGGTCTGTGTTATACAGAAAGTCAAATTAAATTATCATAATGACCCCTTGTGGTCTTAGAACTCTGTGAATTTCATAAATTATATGCATAAATGCCCCAAACACTGAAAGGAGGACAAACTCCCTCAACAGGTAAGAAAGAGAGAATCTCCGTTTCTTTGCAATACAAAAAAAAACCCCAAACAAACAAAAACAGCTGCCAAGAACTAGCACCTTTGAAGCAAAACAGATGTTAATTCTGAAAAGCTATTCATTTCACATACATTAGAAAACAAGAGAAATTATTTCCATTATATTATAAACTATAACTTAAGATAGGTCAAAAACAAAACCTTGTATCAGAAGACTCAAACTTTTGAGGAAAACTGGATCCATCTGTACATCCAAACTTTTAGGCTGGCTCCCTATCTCGGGACTGAACTGAAATTCTAAACATCCCTGAACTTTGGAGAGCTCAGATACAGATCTGAAATTTATAATTTAAGTCCATATCTAGCTATGACACAGAACATGTTTTGATTGGTTCTCAGATTAGAAAAACTTGTTGGCTCTGTGTTGCTTTCCAGAGTAAAAATTTGTTTTTGTCCCCATATCAGCAGAATATACACCCAGAGCATTTCTGATTCATAAGATGGAGTCTTTTGGTATGTAACCATCTTTCAAAATACAATTGCAGTGTAAGCTGCTATTTATGCTCAGGTGGCATGAGTGTTCTAAGGACATATTTTTCATATCTTCCTGACTCACTGGCTCACATTTAATCTTTATTTGACCAAGGTTTAAGAACTGCTCTCTATCCTTAAGAGATTGATTTTAGGAGCAATTCACAAGTCTCAATTAATAAGCAAATTTAGATCCATTATTCTAGATGTATAGTTGGGATTATTTTTTTCCAATGTGCATTACTTTGCACTTACCAGCATTGAATTTCATCTGCCATTTTGTCACCTAGTTAAGTGAGATCCATTTGTAATTCTTCACAGTCATCTTTGGATTTAACTATCTTAAGTAATTTTTTATCATCTGCAAATTTTGCCACCTCACTGTTCACCCCTTTTTTCAGATCATTTAAGAATACAATGAACAGCACTGGTCCCACTACACACCTACTGGGGGTAGAGGGGAGACTCAGCTACTTACCTCTCTCAATTGTGAAAACTGACCATTTATTCCTACCCTGCATGTCTTATCTTTTAACGAGGTACTGATCCATGACAGGACCTTCACTCTTATCCGAGGACTCCTTACCTTGCTTTGGTGAGGGACCTTGTCAAAGGCTTTCTGAAAGCCCAAGTGCACTATATTAAGTGCATCACCCTTGTCCACATACTGGCTGTCAACCTCAAAAAATTCTTATAGATTGGTGAGGATGATTTCCCTTTACAACGTCCTTGTTGATTCTTCTCCCATGTATCATGTTTATCTATGTGTCTGATAATTCTGTTATTTGTTATAGTTTCAACTAATTTGCCAGGTACTGAAATTAGGTATACTGGCCTGTAATTGTCATGATTGCCTCTGGAGCCTTTTTTTAAAATAGGTATTACAGTATCTACCCTCCTGTCATCTGTTACAGAGGCTGAGTTAAGTGACAGATTACATACTGCAGTTAGTAGTTCTGCTATTTCACATTTGAGTTCCTTCAGAACTCTAGGGTGAATACCATCTGATCTTGGTTACTCATAAGTGTTTAATTTATCAATTTGTTCCAAAACTTGCTCTACTGACATCTCAAATCAGGGACAGTTTCTCAGATTTGTCACCTAAACAGAATGGTTAGCATGTGGGAATCTCCTCATATCTTCTGCAGTGAAGATGGATGCAAAGAATTCATTTAGCTTTTCTTGCAAAGGCCTTGTCTTGGAGAGCTCCTTTAGCACATTGATCGTCCAGTGGCCCCACTGACTGTTTGGCAGGCCGCCTGCTTTTGATGTACTTAATTTTTGCTGTTAGTTTTTGTGTCCTTAGCTAGTTGCTCTCAGTGAAAGTAAGCCGGTATGGGCCAGTACGGAGGACCGGTAAGAAAAGGAGACTGGCTAAGGGAAAGAGAAGCCTGCCCCCTGCATAAGAAAGGTTTAAACTCAGCTGTTCCCTACGCCCCCGGGATTAGGAGCCGTTTCTGGCATTCTTGTTCATTTCACTCACAGTTACTGGGGGGGGGGGGAAGGGACCGGTGTGTGGGACCATGGCAGGGGCAGTTCTTTTCTGCCCCCGGGATGAGGGGATCTCCTATACACAAAAAATACAAATCAAAAACAGGAACCATTTCCAAGTTCAAATCTATCCCATTCCCTCCCCAGCAGAGGATCATGGTTGTGATGTCCAAATTGCTTGCAGATCCTCTTTGAAATGTTACTGTTAAAAAAAAAAAAAAAAAAAAAAAAACACATGGAGAACACGGTGGGAAGATGTGTCATGATGATCAGGGTTTATTTTGGGCAAAGCAATTTTGCTAAAGCAACTAAAGATTCTCAGGGAAAGCAAATAGCCCCCATAGATTAAACCACAAAGGGATTGGAGGGGAAAACTGGATATTCAGGGAAATTATTGTGCCTCCTTTGAAAGAAATAGTAGTTTTCATTCTACCCTCTTTATATATTGATTTAAACACCTGAAATGTCCTTAGGACATAGGGCACAATCTCAGATCTCTTTTTGTTTTGTCCTGCCTGCAGAGTGCAGAGGCTGAAATTGACAAAACTTTCTCTAAATATTTTGTATATTTCATGAAGGCTATTCCAGTTGTCACCCCTGCCTTCCCCTACTACTAGCCACCCATTGGTGTGCCCCCTGCACTCTTTTATGTGCCTGGAAGGGAGATTAAAAAATCCTTGATATCTCACTTACTAGGAAATAGGGAGGATCTAGGGAAAGCGGGGCACTGGTGGGCATGATGCAATGCAGTCCCTTGCCCCCCTGGCTCCCTCCCTGGCTAGCTATGTTTTTTGCCTTGGTTACTTACTCCTTGGCAGACCCAGCCCAGCGGCATCTGCTGGCTCTCTGCAGGCAGCAGCAGCCCACAGGGGCCGGTTGCTGGGGTCGCTGCAGGTCGGCGGCAGGGTGCAGCTGCATTGTTTGTGACACATTCATACACATACATACTGTATATATTACTATCCTTTGGGGAGGGTGCCGGTGCCCTTTTGCGAGGTGGGGGGGACAGGGGAGACAGTATTTCTGATGCTCACACCTCAGCAACTTCTGTAAGAGGCAAGGTCTGGCTGGGAACTGCCAGCGCACCTGTGGGCACCCAGCTTTTGGGTTGCTGCTTAATGGTGTCCTCAGGAAAACTTCCAGCTTCAGCAGCTGCTGTTCTCTCTTCCAGCTGTGGGAGGGAGCCGCCCGGGAGACAGGGGAGCAGACGGAGGTCTGGGGGGCATGTGGCAGCAACAACACAAGCAATAGGGGGTGGCAGGTGGGGGCTGCAGCTCCAACAGGAACCACTACCCACAGCAAAGCCGCCCCAGCTCCCGGCTCAGTCCTGGCATGTGGAAGGTGTGAGTGGGCCAGCCCAGCGGAGGCAAGAAAGGGGCATCCATGGGAAGGACTGGATGGAGCAAAGCATCCTTATAGCAGCTCCCACATTGGGCCATACAGCTGCTCTCGCTGCTCTCCCTGTTGTCGTGCCATGCCTCGAGATGAATGTGCTGCAAGTCGGCCCTTTCCAAGCCACAGTTTCACATATGGCATGGGATTCCACTGAGTATAAGGAGGTCCCACACGTGAAATGAATAGCAAGTCCGCCACACGACGAGTGGTATGTGCAGTCCGTTTCACTGTAATGATGTTGTTCATCGCATTGAATCCCCTTTTGCAGTCAACATTGCTTGCAGCAAGGGTGTCCACTGCAAGGACGAGTTTTTTAAGTTTACCAGGAATGTTTTTTCCTCCAAAAGCCTTGAATTCAACAAATCCCTCAGTTGATCAGCCAATGCTCTTATTTCCTTTTCTCCGAAATGAGGATTCTCTTGCCATTTTTCGGGATTCAAAACTGACAAATTGTTAATTAAGTTCTTATAATTGGAAGACCTTTCTTCACGTGTACTTTGATCGGCTTTGTTTGAGGCAATTGTAAATAGCAAGCCCGTGCAATTACCAGGTCGGGGTACTGTATGGCTCTCAAAAGCTAACTTTGGTTCATCCACATGAATGTCTTCCTGGGAAAACAAAATCTTCTTGTCTTGCTTCATAGATCTAAATCTACTCTGATCCAGGTATATTCTAAATGTAGATGTACAAGTATGGATGGATCTCTCAAAAAAGATAGCTCTTCAGTGTAGGAGTTGGACCAACAAACAGCCCCCTGGGGAAGGACAGACTCCATTAAGCAGCACACATTAAGCAGAAGTTCCTGAGGTGTGTTAGCCTAGAAACACTTGTCTCCCCCGCTCCTACCCCCCGCCCTTAAAAGGGCACTGGCACCTTCCCCACAGGACAGTAATACATACAGTATGTATGTGTATAAATGTGTGTGTCACAAACAATGCAGCTGCAGCCTGCCGCCAACTGCCCCGACCCCAGCAACCAGCCCCTACTATTGTATTATAGTAGTATTGGAGATCCCCTCATCCAGGGGGCAGAAAAGAACTGCCCCTGCCATGGTCACACACACCTTCTCCCCACCCCCGCATCCAACAACTGGGAGTGAAATTAACAAGGATGCCAGAAACAGCTCCTAACCCCAGGGGCTGAACTGCCCAGGGAACAGCTGAGTTTAACTATTCTTATGCAGGAGGGAGGCTTCTCCCTCCCTCAGCCAGTCTCCCTGCTCCCTGCTGCAAGCTAGAGGGGAGTCCCTGCAGCCGCTGCTGAGTGCCAGGCAGGGGGAAAGCACGGCCTAGCGTCGGCAGCCTGGCTGGAGGAGGAGGGAAGACGTGGAGAAAAATGTGACAGTGAGTTTTCACTTTTTCAGGCTTATTCCAATATTAAAATTTTTATTACAGACAGTATTTTTAGTAGTAGTAGCAGCTTTATTTTCTATATCTGTGTCATGCAATGGGAGGGATCCATGAAGTACGTAGGAGAGGTGGGTTGCTTGCTTGCGATTGGACCATATTGGTAAGAAATGTAAATTACTTTCACCCCTGCCCAAACCCCAGGGCTCCCAGCTGCCTCTGCAACTGGTAGCTCCGGAGGTGATTTAAAGGGCCCGGGGCTCCTAGCTTCAGCCGGATCCCTGAGCCCTTTAAATCCTGATTTAAAAGCCCCAGCTATATTTAAATCCTGATTTAAAAGCCCCGGGATTTAAAGGCCCCACCTCTTCTGGTAGAGGCCACGCCTCTTCCAGTTGAGGCCCCGCCCCCTGCACAGGACTCTGGAGTACCAGTAAGTCCTTTAAGTTACTTTCACCCCTGGTTGCTCTTCAAATTTATTATAACTTTTACACCTGACCATCTAGAGTTTATGCTGCTTTCTATCTTGCTCACTAAAATTTCACTTCCAATTTTTAAAGGATGCCTTTTTGCCTCTGGCCACCTCTTTTGTTCTTCTGCTTAGCTATGGTGGCACTTTTGGTTCTCTTACTTTTTTATTATTATTATTATTATTTGAGATATACATTTAGTTTGAACCTCTAATATGGTGTTTCCAAATAATTTGCAGGCATTTTACTCTTGTGACTTTTTCTTTTTTCTTTCTTTCCTCATTATTGTGTAGTTCCCCTTTTGAAGTTAAAGGCCACTGTGGTGGGTTTCTTTGGCATTTTCCCTCCTACAAGGTATGTCAAATGTAATTATATTATGGTCGCTATTACCAAGCATTTCAGCTATATTCACCTCTTAGACCAGATCCTGTGTTCTAAGTAGCTCTAAATCAAGAACTGCCTCTCTCCCTTGCGGTTTCCAAGAGGAACTCATTTATGACATCTAGAAATTTCATCTTTGCATACCATCCTGAAGTGACAAATATCCAATCAACATGAGGATAGTCGAAATCCCCATTATTATTACGTTTTCTGCCTTTGCAGCCTCTCTAATCTCCCTGAGCATTTCACAATCACCATCACAGTCAGTATATTCCTACTGCTATACTCTTATTGTTCAAACATAGAATTTCTATCCATAGAAATAGAAATTCTATAGTACAATTTGATTCATTTAAGATTTTTACTTTATTTGACTCTGCTTTTTCTCACATAGCGTTCCACTCCACTACCAGCTCTGTCACTCCTAAATATTTTGTACCCTCATATTCCTCATATTCAGCGTCCCACTGATTAGCCTCAATCCTCCAATTTTACATGATGCCTATTATATCAATAGCCTCATTTAATGGCAGGCACTCTAGTTCACCCATCTTAGTATTTAGACTTCTACACAATGGTGACCACATCCTGACAGAAATCTTTCCTGAACCCCTTCTTCTGACCTTCAAACTAGTGATATTAGTAATTAATAGATCCCAAACTTCTATTTGTAAGATACATCAGACACTTTCTCTGTAGTGGAAAACAAGCAATGCAAAGGTGTGAGATAAAGACTCAATTTTAGAATGTCCTGTTTTCTAACTTTCATAACCTATCAGTTAATGAAATGTAAAACTGTGTACTCATCTCATTTCTTCTTCAGATGTTAAACATTTTTAAAGGCCTTTTTGTTTATTGGGTAATATTTATTGTTTGACGGGAAGGAAGGTATTTGTCAAATACATACAAAATAACCACTGTTCAAGGTGCTACAGGCTTAGGTAAGTGCTTTTCACCACCATGGCAGTCTATTCAAATTTAACTACATTAATTCCTTTTGGCCTCTTTAATAACCCAGGAATGTTTCAACTAGGGCTGTTGATTAATCACAGTTAACTCACACAATGAACTAAAAAGAATTAATCGTAATTAAAAAAATTAATTGCGATTAATCGCAATTTTAATCTATTGTTAAACAATAGAATACCAATTAAAATTTATTAAATATTTTGGATGTTTTTCTACATTTTCATATATATTTATTCTGTGTTGTCATTGAAATCAAAGTGTATATTATTTTTTATTACAAATATTTGCACTGTAAAATGATAAAGAAAAGGAATAGTATTTTTCAATTCACCTCATACAAGTACTGTAGTACAATCACTTTGTCATGAAAGTGCAGTTTACAAATAGAGATTTTTTTTGTTATATAACTGCACTCAAAAACAAAACAATGTCAGACTTCAGAGCCTACAAGTCCACTCAGTCCTACCTCTTGTTCAGCAAATCGCTAAGACAAACAAGTTTGTTTACATTTACAGGAGATAATGCTACCCTATTCTTATTTACAATGTCACCAGAAAGTGAGAACAGGCATTTGCAGGACACTTGTGTAGCCGGCATTGGAAGGTATTTACATGCCAGATATGCTAAACATTCGTATGCCCCTTCATGCTTCGGCCACCATGCCAGAGGACATGCTTCCATGCTGCTGACACTCGTTGAAAAAATAATGCGTTAATTAAATTTGTGACAGAACTCCTTGGGGAGAATTGTATGTCCCCTGCTCTGTTTTACCCGCATTCTGCCATATATTTCATGTTACAGCAGTCTCAGATGACGACTCGCACATGTTGTTCATTTTAAGAGCACTTTCACTGCAGATGTCACAAAATGCAAAGAAAGTACCAATGTGAGATTTCTAAAAAGATAGCTATAGCACTCAACCCAAGGTTTAAGAATCTGAAGTGCCTTCCAAAATCTGAGAGGGACGAGATGTGGAGCATGCTTTCAGAAGTCTTAAAAGAGCAACATTCCAATGCGGAAACTACAGAACCCGAACCACCAAAAAAGAAAATCAACCTACTGCTGGTGGCATCTGACTCAGATAATGAAAATGAACATGTAGCAGTCCACGCTGCTTTGGATTGTCATTGAGCAGAACCTGTCATCAGCATGGACGCATGTCCTCTGGAATGGTGAATGAAGCATGAAGGGACATATGAATCTTTGGCACATCTGGCACATAAATACCTTGCAACGCTGGCTAGGGCTACAACAGTGCAATAAGAACGCCTGTTTTCACTTTCAGGTGACACTGTAAACAAGAAGCGAGCAGCATTATCTCCTGCAAATGTAAACAAACGTGTTTGTCTGAACCATTGGCTGAATAAGAAGTAGGACTGAGTTGACTTGTATGCTCTAAAGTTGTACATTGTTTTATTTTTGAATGCCGTTTTTCACACACCACACACACACACACACACACACACACACACACACACACAATTCTACATTTGTAAGTTCAACTTTCATGATAAAAAGATTGCACAGTACTTGTATTAGGTGAATTGAAAAATACTATTTCTTGTTTTTTTAGAGTGCAAATACTTGTAATCAAAAATAAATATAAAGTGAGCACTGTACACTTTGTAGTCTGTGTTGTAATTGAAATCAATATATTTGAAAATGTAGAAAACTTCCAAAAACGTCTATTATTGTTTAACTGTGTAATTAATCGCGTGATTAATTGTTTTAAACGCTTGACAGCCCTAGTTTCAACTTCTCACTGATTTAGCTGTTACCACAAACTTCAGCAGACAAACTGCTCTACTTGGATGATCTTATGTTCTGCAGAAGCACTGAGGAACAGTTAGCCAGACTGGGAGAATTTATTCAATTACAGAGACCCAACCAACATATTAAACTAATTTACTTACATTCAGCATCTGACCCACAATCAGTGCAGAGGGAGCAGCAGCTTGCCCATTTAATATATAGGCAGAACTTTTTTGCAATAACCCTTAGGGCGACAGACACAAGGAGTTTCCTGGGATTTTAAACATGCGTGTTATTCAGACTCTCTTCAAAATCTAAAAACTCTTCCACCCAGGTCATGGATAGTGGAACCATGTTTGTGTCGTACAAACTTGTCAAGAAGCTTTTGTAAAGCTAAAGTCCTGTGTGGTCATTTTTCCTGTGTTAGCTTATTTGAAGCCAAACAGTAAGAGGAATTGGCAGTAAGAGGTGGATGGCAGGTCCTACTTGTACCAAGTGATACAAGGCAAATAAAAGATATATGTTTATATCAAACTTTTTATCTGTCCAGAGAAGTACAGCATATACCCCACACACATAAACACGCAAAATAAACTGCTAGCTATACTGACTTTTATGAGATACTTCACGCATTATCTCTTGGGGAAATGGTTTACCCTGAGGATGTAGCACACACCCCTGAGGAGGCTGCAGAATTTTCAGCATCCACAAGGACAGCTGGCCTCATGGTTAGCGCAGCTATCTCATTTGGATTATAAAATTATGCATTGCCCAGAGAAGGCATATCATCATATTCATCAATTCACAGGAAAAATACAGGTGTGACAGATCACTGTGCCTGGCTGTAAGAGTTATAATCTTATGAGCCAATATGTTGAAAACAAATTTTTTTTAAATTTCTGTATAACTTCTATCTAAAGAACTGACATACTATAAGGGCTCAGCAAAATCTTAGTTCTTTGTTAAAACTTCAAAAGAAGATCAAGTATTTTATTTGTGTAGCAGTGATTAGCCATGTTAGACCCAGGATATTGTATTGCATGTGCACAGTGCAAGCTTTTCAAAACATGGTTTACCAGAAGTTTGTCATGTTTGAAGATATCTGATTTACAAGTAACAGACACATGTCCTCACTGAGAACTAAGTCATTTAGAAGTAGGACATTTTTAAGAGTGTCTGAAAAATGCTTTAAAGCATGGAAAACCACTTTATTATAGAATATTGAGATATGGGATCACTGAAAAAAACAGCCAAACAGAGTTTTATCAAACTTCCCAGAAACATCCATCTTTGGGTTCAGAACAATAAGACACTTGAGCCCAAAGTGTAAATACCTCCCACCCCCCACAAAAAGTATGCCTCTGTTTTCAGGTGAACTATAACTAAAGTATCACCAGTAACATAATATTTCCACAAAACAGAAGTATAACATGTACAATCATAAAAACTCCAAATCAGAAAGGTATGAACAACTTACCTATATTAAACTTTTACCAGAAATAATTTCATCTGAGCAGCAAGTTAAAAATATAGCAATGTCTGTAGCTCTGTGTGAACAGAGGACCCTATTCTTACTTATTGAGAAATTAAATAATATTATTAACAGTGTCCAAGAGTGCTCTCTCTCTCATGATAAATGGAATAGGAGGGAGCTTTTCATGAGGAAGACTCTAAAAAGATTTCTTCCTGGAGATTACCTCAGTTTGTTTCAGAGAAAACTCCCACAAACATCAAAGAGGTCTATGTGATCCACAGTAGGCCAGAACCACCCACTCATGGTCCTGTACCCCCGGAAGCTCTCTCCCCACTCCTTTGTATCATGGCTCCAGAGACGAATGATTAAAGGATTAGAACACATGCCTCATAGTGATAAATTAAATAGCTTGAGCTCCTTGAGTCTATCAAAGAAAACATTTAGGGGTGACTTGATTACAGTCTATAAGTACCTACAAGGGGAACAAATATTTAATAACAGGCTGTTCAATCTAGCAGAGAAAAGTATAACACAATCCAATGGCTGGAAGATGAAGCTAGACAAATTCAGACTGGAAATAAGGCATATGTTTTTAATGGTGAGAGTAATTAACCATTCAAACAATTTACCAAGGGGTATGGTGGATTCTCCATCGCTGTCACATATTAAAATCAAGATGGAATATTTTTCTAAAAGATGCGCTGTAGGACCTATTTTAGGGAAGTTCTATAGACTGTGTTATACAGGAAGTCAGACTAGATGATCACAATGGTCTTGGCTGGTCTTTGAATCTAGACTACCAGGGGCTTTCAAACCACCCCACCCAAGTGCAGTAGTTCCTGGGTACCCTGGGGAGGTATGTGGAGAGATATAGAGAAAAAGTTAATAGAGCTACAGCTGTATTTACTTTTCTGTGTATCTTCCGAAGAGTCAGAGTGGAGACAATGTGCATCTCCTATGTCTTGGCCAAAGCCTGGCCCCAACTCAAGCTCAGACCACACAGAGAGCTCTCCAAAGGATACAGAAAGAGGAGAGGGCATGTTGGCCTGGAGGTGGCAGAACTCCCCTTCTTCATGGAGGAGATCCATATATGGAGGATCCGTCCATGTTCAGATCAAATGGGGAAATGATCTGGCCACTGCTGCTTTTGTTATAAAAGTATATAATGCCAAAATATTTAATGTGGTGACACATGAAGTTACTATTTTTAAAAGGCTCTAACTCTCAAACTCAGAGAGAGTCCAGTAAAAAGAGACAACACCTGAACAGTAATTTGTAAAAATGGGGAATAAATGCCTTGTAGGCAATCCTGGAAAACTTTTCCCTTATGACATATCATTTATATACATGCAATTCAGTGTCATCTAGTGCATTCCAAACACCAAAGTAGTGCTTTTCAAAAGTATGTTTGTATCAGAATAACTACCATTAGAGGCAGAGAAAAACACCCCTAAGCCCATCCTTCAGAATCTGAACAATGATAAGAGAGAATGTACAACTAGAAACTCTCTATAGGCAGAAGCCTGCGCTATTGAAGTCAGTTGCAATACTCCCATTGGCTTAAGGTACAGGTTTAAGGTCTTATTCTAGACTGAAACGAAAAAGCCGTGCCAATTAAAATTTCATCATAAAAAACAAATATGCTCTAAACACTTCTCTAATACAGTTTTTTAAAAAGTCTAGATAAAATAAAAAGTTGGGACAAATATTTCTTCAAAAATAACAATGCTTTTTATTTTAAACCTTTTAATCCTTCAGAATTACTTCAGAACAGCTTTTACTCTTTCAGAAAAGTATCCAAAGAGTAGTATATTTTTTCAGTAAAACTGAATATAGAAATCACTTGATTTCTATTATTCTGAAACCTGCAATGTTTTAAAATCTACACTAATTTTCCTATGCATTTCTGCTAATGCCAAAAAACATTATATGATTCAATTTATAATGCAAGTAAAACAGTTTTACTGTTATAATATTGAATATCATTAGTGTTATCAGCATGTATGTGTCTAAAGTATCAGGACCATTCCTAACATAGACTACCTTCATTTATTGCAAGGAACAGTGTGTATAAAAGTGTGCTGAGCTAGCAAAATGTTATTTAACTTTCTCTCTCTCTGACAAATCTGCAAGCACCAAATCTCACAGCAATGTATTTAAAAGATCTCCAATAATCAATCAAATGAACAGGAATCCAATAAAGCACTTTACTGTCCCTTCTCGGGGTCAGTTAGTTAATTTAGTAATAGATTTGCACATAAGAAGTTGCCTTTCTATATGACTGTCATTTCATAATGGAGAATCCTCACAAGTGCCTCATGATTTATATCATGCATACAATTAATTTCAATCAATGAAACAGGCCATCAACTGTACTGAAATTATGGTCTAGTTCAATCAGTTTAGCAGCATTCAGAAGCCTCCACAAGATGAGGCAAGTATTTTCCTATTGGCACCCCTATCTAATTATTGACTGAGAGCAGTTATTTGCTTTTTTCACATTCCTGGAAGCTTTCCCACCCCAAAGCACTACTTCTGGTAATGACATGGCAATGCGGCAGTGGAACCTCACACATACTTAAGAGCTCAAGAAGTTCAAATTATCGTCCTTTGAAATTAATAATTCTTCTCATAAATGGTAAATAAAGATATTGAAAAACATAAAAAGCTTTGTGTTTTTGTAAATTTCATTTAAATTCCCATCCGAATGTTATCTGAAGCATTACTACTACCGGTAGCAAATATGTTCAACTTTATAACTCAGCACATCAGACTCCCTTTGTCAGAGATAAGGCGACAGGGCCTGTTTGGCTACACCCGCATGACCCTTGCACATTCAATTCTGGGAATAGGGAAATTTGATCCTATTTGAGCTGGATTGGCTGTTTCCACCTGGGGCAGATCAGTATCTGAAGTGGACAAATGACACTCTCTGGGTAGGTCTATACTGCGATAAAATACCCAGCACCAAGTCTCAGAGCCCAGATCAGCTGATTCACAGGGTAGTCTACTCTGCGATTAAAAACTCACTCATAAGGTTGAGCTGCAGGGCTAAAAACTGCCATGTAGATGTTTGGGCTTGGGCTGGAACCCAGGTTCGGAGACCCTCCCCCCTCACAGAGTAGACATAGTAAGTGAAATTGAAATCACTGGGTAAGTTCTTGAATGTGTTGGGGTTTGTACTAGCAAATTGGGCCTAGACCCCTTATAGAGACTGGTAAAATCCAGTAAGGAACTGCTGGAGACACAGTTGAATTAGATCACTAGTGCCTCCCTAAGCAGAGGCAAGAAACCAGTTTCCCTCAAATGAGAAGCTGTTAGGCCTTGGCTCAAGACATCATCTCCTGATGCTATCCCTAACTTGCTCTTTTTGATAGAGGGTACTAACGTAAGTCTAGGACCCCTGAGCGATGGGACTCAGGCTTCGGCTTCAGCCCTGGGCAGCTTCAGATTACAGCCTCCCGCTTGGGACAGTGGGGCTCAGACTTTGGCTTTGGCCTCCCTGCCTGGGTCAGTGGGGTTTGGGCAGGCTCAGGCTTTGGTCCCCCCTCCTGGTGTCGTGTAGTAATTTTTGTTGTCAGAAGGGGGTCGCGTGCAATGAAGTTTGAGAACCGCTGACTTAGGTGGACCTGACATGTCATCAGAATGGAAGATCACTGCCTCCCAAAAGGGATCCTGCCTGGAGAGCTGAGTCAGGGCAAAAGAAAAAAGGGTCATCCGTATTAGCACTTCAAAGATAACTTGAAGAGCAATCTCCAGTGAGCTAGCATCAATCTCAAAGAACTCGAGCAAATGGCTCAGAACAGGACTCACTGGCGGTCTCTGATAAGATTAGCATGCAACAGGTTCAAGTGGGATTGAAGAAATTGTTTCCAGGCTGCACAGGAAAGACGCCACAGAGCTGCATTGTCATACATCACAGATATGGACTTCCCATGCCCTCAGTGAGGCTGACTCTGTGAATCAGGGTTCGGACTTCAGAGTCACAGGCATAGCCATAGAAGAGAATTACAACAATATTGTCAGCAGCAGCAGTAATGACCTACTACTACTACTATCTGGAGGTCAAACACACAACACATGGTTCTTGCATTGAAGGTTATTTGGAAGCTACAGCTGATGCACAATATGGTGGTGCTTGCTCAAAAGCAATAGCAGCAGACATACCACTTTAAAGTCTTCACTGCTTTCTATGCATTTCTGGATGTTATTCAAGTTACTGATATGTGATTAAAGTTCTCCATGGTTTGGGTCCAAACTACATGAGAAGCTGCCTCTCCTCTCCACATCATCACAACAGTCCCTCGATCTGAATGTCCAGGAGGTGGAACAAAGTATTTTCAAGTAGAAGACTCTGGCATTAATTTCTCATATTGATCTGACACAGCCCATGTCCTGACCTTTAGGTGGTGAATCTCTACTTATTTCTCTTTGTGGAGATTCAGTCTATATCAACACCAGCACTTTTGCTGGTCAAGGGTCTGAAAAACATACATTCCATCACCAACATAAGTTACACTGACAGAAGCACCAGTGTGGACAGCGCTATGTAGGAGGGAGACGTTCTTCTGCCGACATAGCTAGCACCACTCATTGGGGGTGATTTTATTATGTTGAAGGGAGAGCTCTCTCCTATCGGCATAGAGCAGCTACATGGGAAACCTTATAGCAATGCAGCTGCATCGGTACAGTTGTGCTGCGGTAAGGTCTCTAGTGTAGACATAGCCTCAGTCTCTTTAGGTTTTGTTTGATTTACCTCATCTTGAATTACGTTAATGTGTATGTGCACCCAGAGACCCTCTAAGGGGTGCATTTTTAAAAAATCAGCAAATAACATTTAATCACGATAGTTAATCTAAATAATTATCCCGCAAAAACCCTATAAGCAGTTTATGACCTGATTTCCACTTGGTAAGATAATGATTTAGACAGTTACTGCAGTCTTACTATACAGCGATTAGATGTTGCGCTCTAAAGGGTCAAATTCCCCCTTACATGAGGGCAGCTTTGTGCTGAGCTGCTGGCACACAGCTACTCTCATGCCTGCTAATGTGGTAAGCAGCAGTTGACCACATTGTAGGAGGCTTCTCCAGTGATAAAGAGCTACATCAGTGGAGCTTATCACTCCTCCGGCTCCCTGCAGCACGACTTAAACCCACCGTTGCACATATTCCCGAGTCTTCCTTGGCCACCACCAAGAATCTAAGCCAAAAGAGAAGCAACTGGAGTTCATCTAAAAACAGTACTAAATAATTTACCTAATTTAAGAAAAAAAAATTTCCATCAGAAAGACAGGACATTATTTACTTAAAAATGCAAAACTATTTATTATTGTAATTCTAACCCTGACAAGCATCAATACAGTTTATACATGATGTGGGAAGAGGACACACTGCTTTCACATTTGGGATAATGATTTATAAATGGGGTTATGATTCATAATTCGAATGTACTATCAGTATTGAGATAACACATATGGTGAAATGTTTTTGGTTTTGGTTTCAGGGCACTGAAAAGTAACACAGGAATTTGCCAACCGCAATAGTGACAACAACAACAAGAGATAAAATGCTGCTAATGAATGTTTTTGCTACTAACAGTAAAAGAATATCTGAAATATCTCCAATTACAGGCCATTAAAAGATAAATTACATGCTAATGCAAAGCTATTAACCATTTAAAATTGAACAAGCCATACCTGCTCCCTACCTCACCATTCTAGTTGAACTAGTTCATGTAGAAATTCTCTTAAACACTTCAACAGGTCTTCTTTCACTAAAACAACTAATGAGTTTCAGAAATCAAAATACAGATGATGTATGTTGGGTTTTTTTTAAAAAGAAACAACCCAATACACCTAAACCGGGATAAGTACAATGCTCCCAATAGACAGTAAAATAAATACATTCTGAAGCTGGGATAGTACTATAAAATTTATAAAAGGAGTTACTCGCTTCCCAATATTTACACCACATAGAATCATAGAAGTGTAGGACTGGAAGGGACCTCAATTGTCATCTAGTCCAGTCTCCTGCACTCAAGGCAGGACAAACTAATAACTAGATCATTCCTGACAGGTGTTTGTCTAACCTGTTCTTAAAAACCTCCAATGACAGAGATTCTACAACCTCCCCAGGCAACCTGTTCCAGTGTTTCACTACCCTGACAGTTAGGAAGTTTTTCCTGTGTCCAACCTAAACTGCCCTTGCTGCAGTTTAAGTCCATTGCTTCTTGTCCTATCCTCAGAGGTTAATGAGAAGATTTTTTCATCCTCCTCCTTGTACCAACTAGGGTTGCCAGGCGTCCAGTTTTCGACTGGAATGCCTGGTCAAAAAGGGACTCTGGCGGCTCCAGTCAGCACTGCTGACCAGGCCATTAAAAGTCCAGTTGGCGGCACAGCGGGGCTAAGGTAGGCTCCCTGCCTTCCCTGGCTCTGCACAGCTCCCCAGAAGCAGCTGGCATGTCCAGCCCCAATGCGCAGAAGCGATCAGGGAAGCTCCTCATGTTGCCCCTGCAGCTCCTATTGGCAAGGAACAGCAGTGAATGGGAGCTGCAGGGTGGCACCTTGCAGGTGTGGGCAGTGCACAGAGACCTCTGGTCCCTCTGCCTAGGGGCCGGACCTACCGCCCACTTCCAAGAGCAGCGCAAAGCCAGGGCAAGTAGGGAGCCTGCTTTAGCCCCACTACACTGCCAACAAGGAGCCACCTGAGGTAAGCGCCGCCCAGCTGGAGCCCACACCCCAAACCACACCTATGCCCCATTTCGGAACCTCCTCCCATACCTTTACTCCCTCCCAGACCCCGCACCTCCTCCTGCACCCAAACTCCTTCCCAGAGCCTGCACCCCACATCCCCACACGCACCCCAAACCCCTACCCCAGCCCTGAGTCCCCCTCCTCCACCCCACACCCCTGCCCCAGCCCGGAGCCCCCTCTCGCATCCTAAACCCCTCATTTCTGGCCCCACCCTGGAACATGCACCCCCAGCTGGAGCCCTCACCCCCTCCCACACCCCAACCCCCTGCCCCAGCCCAGTGAAAGGGAGGGAGGGAGGGGGCTGGCATGAGTGGGGGCAGGGGCGGGGCAAGGGTGTTCTGTTTTGTGCAATTAGAAAGTTGGCAACCCTAGTAACAACTCTTTGTGTACTTGAAAACTCTTATATTCCCTGTCAGTCTTTTCTCCAAACTAAACAAACCCACTTTTTCAATCTTCCCTCATAGGTCATGTTTTCTAGACTTTTAATCTTTGTTGCTCTCCTCTGGACTTTCTCTAATTTGTCCACATCTTTCCTGAAATGTGGCACCCAGAACTGGACACAGTATTCCAGTTGAGGCCTTATCAGCGTGGAGTAAAGTGAAAGAATTACTTCTCGTATCTTACTTACAACATTCCTGCTGATATAACCCAGAATGATATTTGCTTTTTTTGCAGCAATGTTACACTGTTGACTCATATTTAGTTTGTAATCCACTAGAACCCCCAGATCCCTTTCTGTAGTACAAAGTGGAGTACTTTGTATTTGTCTTTACTGTATTTCATCCTATTTACATCAGATCATTTCTCCAGTTTCTCCAGATCATTTTGAATTTTAATCTTATCCTCAAAAGGACTTGCAACCCCTCCCAGCTTGGTATTGTCCACAAATTTTCTAAGTGTACTTTCTATGACGTCTAAATCATTAGATATGAAGGAGGGACAATGAGGACAAAATATACTTGTATTTGTTTTTTAATATATTATACTACACAGATACATAAGTCTGCCTCAAAAATTAGACCTTTCAAACCTTGTATTGAGACAGTATAAGGTCATGTTCTGTAAGTAGATATAAATTCAGTATACATGTTATGTGAACTCAGAACGAACACATTTTCTACCAAAAACTCCATCATACGGTTACAACACAGTGCCATCTGCTGTACATTTGTTGTACAGATGACAAAACTTCCAACCCAAAATATAAAACAAAAAAAACCTCTTATGTAGGTTTTCAAAATACTTAACATACAGGCTGCCTTACAGTAATTTTGCCACTGATGTTTTACATGAGAATAAGACTGAGCACTACATATTCAATTCTGCAAATATACAAAAAGCTCCATGTATGCTAGCATAAGGTGGCTGCTGACCACAGAAATTAAATGAAGCCATGGGCACCACTGCTTCTATTTCCCAAAGCAAAACTGATTGTTTTGGTCACAGCTGGAGTTTACATGAGCCTTCTTCAATAAAATATTAATATGCACATTTTGCTACATTCCTTCATTAACAACAAATTATGCCACAGACGGCAAGAAAGCTGCCAGTTTTCATGCAGCTTTCTCTTGCTTACAGATTCTCTCATAAACACATCCTGATTTTTTAAAATATCTTTTAGAGAAAATGGAGAAGAAACAAATGGGGTAAGCACCATTAGGAAGTTGGAAGACCTCACTGAAATATGATTGCATGTTACATCTTAGAGGTAATACTGTGCAATATAACTGCTTTTCATGTTCATCAAAACTAGTGATAGAGTAAACAGGGAGCTGAAACTGAATTATTTACTGATATTCATGCTACTGATATTCCTGTTACCAAAGGATCCTTGCAGGCTCTCAAGGTTCCCTTGCCCTTTCCTCCAACAATTTCATTCTTCCTGTTAAACTCTAAACTCACGTTCCTTCTAAATGGAAAAAAAAAAGGGGGGGGGGGTCTCTTTAGCTAGGAGAACATAGGAGTTACCTCTCCAGAGTTTGATATCAAGAACGCTCCCATAATTAGCCAACAAGAGATGTTAACACAGCAAACAGCCACTAGATACCACTTGCTCACATGAGCACACATTGAAGCTGCTGAGGTCCACTATTGTGAGAAGCAAAAGACTTGAGGCAGTTGTCTCAAACCTAGCATCACCACAGATGCAAAGGCAAAGCAGTCACCTCTTAGAATGATCTATAATGACCCATTATGGTTTTGCAAGCAACTGAAGAGCCCCCTGTAGTTAGCAAGAGAGCATAGGAAGCAGAAGCATGCTAAGATGCACTAATCATATATTAAATTCTACTGCCATGCTGCCAAAATGAAAAAAATTCTGGAAAGGTTTTGCATTTCTTTTCTCTAAAGAAGAGTGGTGTATATTGTGTATTTGATTCAAGTAAGGTTCTTATTGCTGTAATTCAGTATGTTACAGTAATAACTTAAAATACAAAATATAAATCACATGTACATTGTCATTTTGAGGAGCATTTGGGCTCCCCAAACCCCGATTTCCTAGGAATTAACAATACTTTACATTAGACTGAGAATGTACCAATACATTGCATTATGCATTAAAAACTGGTCTTAAGATCCTTTGTATGTTTATAGGAACTGAAATGTTCTGCGTAGATATAACATTTCAAGGAGGCTACTGCTGGGTTTGCAATGGTTTTTTGTTTTTTAGTATTTCAGATATTGCGAACTCTTGCAATTTTATCATTAGTCTCATGATATTATCTTTTTTAACGTCCCAGATCCTGGAATTATATGATTAGGTGAGCATGACAGGGTTTATCGGGCTTTCTCTGCCCCCTGTTGGAGGTGTTGGCTCCCTGCCAGCCCCCTATTTAAAAAAAACCCACTCAGGCCAGGCTACTAACAAGACTTACTCCTTCAGGGTAGACAAGCCACTTGTCTGGTTTTAAGTCCGACTGTCCTGTTTTAAAATGTTTTTTTCCCAGTCCAGTACTAAGACAAAATCAGACTTGGTTTTGTCTAGTATCACAGACAGGGGATGCCATTTTGAAGAGCGTGCCATTCCACCCCTACTAGCGTAACCTCACATGCACAGTGTATGTGAGGTCACAATTCATGACTCTCTAGTTTGCAAGGAAGAGGATGATGGGAGTTCTCTAAGCTACACAGCCTGAGCAATGGGCACGAGGAAGAACTTTTCCAACGTGACAAAAGATGCTTAAGTTCAATTATCTATTTGCTGTGATATTTTATTTGCTACAAATTGAACGTGTGCAGAAAAAGCAATAGGAGGGTGAAATTCTCCTGGGCCACACTAAGCCTGCCAACCATGAAATATATGCAGTTACGTTACTGAAGTCACTTACAAATTAACGTTCTCTTTACAGAGAATCTGAAAGTTCTGAAAGAGTCACAGAGGCTAATGTTTGTGTTAACCCAGGAAAATGAGGAAAGGCAAGCAGTTTTGCTGAAAAAATTTTAATGGTGAATCTTGGTTCCTTAAGCCTTGGCATCTGTTTTCTGAACCGAATGCATACGCTTTACATGTGTAATTCACATTAGCATTAATTGAAGCTACTTACACAAATCCCTTGTGAATCAACAGTAGATTAAACCCCAGTGTCAAAATTATCTGAAAATTAGTAATACTCAAAAGAGAATATAGGGTGTTTCATTTGCTCAATGAAATCGGAAACAGAAAATAATGAAGAAGAACAGGATAAGTTTAGCAAGGATTTATGGAATCTTTCCATCTATTATAGGCCTCAGAATTCAAATTTCCCCAAAAGAAACAGCTCTCCCTGAAATGTTATATGTCACAACTCATCTAAAGGTAAGGTTTGTCTGGGAAGTTTGGTAAAAATCAGACCCTAGTTACGATGTTTTGAAAAAGTAACTATTTACATTTATTCTAAAAATGTCTAAAGATATTTTGGTGAATAATCTAAAATTGCTTGGTAGGAGTTCCTGACACATTTCTTTTTAAAGAAACAATTCATTCCGCCTCCCAAGCTCTTGAATAGTTTATTTTGATCTGTTTGACCCAAGAGGCTAGTCAAAGATTGGA
This sequence comes from Trachemys scripta elegans, assembly GCF_013100865.1. Taxonomy (NCBI): domain Eukaryota; kingdom Metazoa; phylum Chordata; order Testudines; family Emydidae; genus Trachemys; species Trachemys scripta. The sequence continues at coordinate 62,095,152 of NC_048298.1, forward strand.
GTCCTGGGGATCTTTTAGCTGGGGGTGGAAATTGACAAAAGAGTCTGGTATTTTCTTTGATGCAATACTGTACTTTGCCTAAGTATAGAATCTTGACAAAATTGCAAAAAGAGAAAAAAAAAACCTAAAATAAAAATCGGTTACTTACGGGGGTCTTCTAATCCCACGACTTAATCCATACAGTTCTGTTTCAGTTAACCAAGGCAGTTTTTCCTTCACCAAAATACTTAGTGAACATTTTGATTGGAAACTCACATATTTTAAGGCCCAAATCCATTTGATCTTTCTACAATATTATTTAGGCAAAACAATTCCATGTCAAAAGGGTCATTTTCTAAAGAAACACTGAAAAACAGATACTTGAATACGGGGATGATTGCTTATACACCAGAACGTTACTATTTTTCAGGCTTAATCTCCAGACTGACATCTTCACAGGAAATTAACCACTGAGCTGCTTTGTCACTGATTCAGTGGCCCAAAACCCCCACTGCAGAGAGCACAGTGATGCACTGGCTACTATTCTAATCTACAGGCTAGGACTAGAAGGGGATAGGTCAAAGCTGCTGTGAAGGAGCTGTGCTACAGCCTTGTGGCATGCTGATAAGTTAGGATAGACTTTCATCCCAACCTAACCCAACAGGTTTCCTGAATAAAATCTGTTCATTCAAACTTTGTGCAGGTAGGCATGATATTCACTCTTGATGAGCAGCCTGCTGATCATGGCTGAAAAAGAGTTTTGTCTGGAAAACCTAAAGCTTTCCCACCTCCATAAATATCACAAACAGGAAGACTATGGGAAAAGTCTATCACCTGTTATTTGCCAGTTATAACACAGGGCATACTAAGAAGGCATTTGAGTTTCTTATCACATACTTTCACTGCATTGGAGCTATACAGAAAAGTAAACAGTAATTTCTAATTATAAGTAGCAAGCGGAATATTCATTTTAATCAATATTTATCTAAACACTTGAAATATACCAGACAGGACATTTGCAACACTAATTATGACCATTGGAGAATTTCAAAAATGTTCACAACTGCATTTAAAGGGATTATTTACTTTTGTCCACTTTTAAAGATATTATATTGTTTAGGCGATCAAAAAAATTAATAACGAACCATAGAGATTTGATTTCTCTCTCTTTTTAAAATCTGTTTTTATGCATTTATACAGGAATAGGAGACTTATGGTCTGACAGATTACCAAGATCAATCCTTCAAATACTAGAGAAATGACACTGAGTTGGACAATAAAAAGGTTGTAACTTTACACACTATTAACTGCTCACCTGTGTGCCATTCTGGTCCCTGCAGAAATAACTGCCGGGTGATGCAGCAAAGTTTCCTACAGTGGAGGGAGAAACAAGGCAGCTCTCCCAAGGAACCTTCAACAGAGGATTGCAGAATATCTACAGGAATGTTTCCTAGAGATCACTAGGGAGGTTTCCTGGGACATCCTGGTGAACATTAACAAACTTTTCTGCCATGGCCCCACTGCGTAGTTGGACAGGTTCTGTTAATTTCTGTTCCTTATCCAGCCTCTACCATATAACAAAGTACATAAGAGCTCAATCTGCTCTCACTGTGCAGTATGAAAGCAAAATAAGCACTTACCGGAGTTCCCCTTTCCTGTATCCTGCGCACCAGCACAGGAGTGCTGGAACTGGCTAGACCCCTCCAGAGCGAAAAAGAGGTTCTGACTTGCTGCACCACTGGACAACTCTGCCATGTGCTCCACTTCGTCCTCTAGCTCCACCTCCTCATCCACCACTTCCTCATCGGTGTTGAATCCACTGGCCGCTGCCTCCAGTCTCCCAGAAGTGTTCATGGGGCTCTTGGCGGTGCAGGTGGAGTCACCACCAAGGATGGCATGCAGCTCCTTATAGAAGTGGCATGTCTTCGGCACAACACCAGAGTGCATCTGAAGAAGTGAGGTTTTTACCCATGAAAGCTTATGCCCAAATAAATCTGTTAGTCTTTAAGGTGCCACCAGACTCCTTGTTGTTTTTGTAGATACAGACTAACACGGCTACCCCCTGATAATTGACACCAGAGTGATAGTTGGCCTCCCTTGCCTTCTGGTACACCTTCCTCAGCTCCTTGATTTTAGCACAACATGGGTGCATATCCCTTTCAGGCCCCTTCTCCTGCATGCCACCAGCAATCAGATAATAGGTATCAAAATTCCTACGGCCGGTGTAAAGCTGCAACTGCACAGCCTCCTCTCCCCATAGACTCAGCAGATCCCACAGCTCTGGTGTGCTCCATGCAAGAGAGCATCTGCTGCAGAACGTTTGCATGGACAACTGGGAAGACACCGTATGAACAGTGCATGCCATCGAGCAAACAGGAAGAGGAATTTCAAAAATTCCCAGGCCTTTAAATGGGGGAGGGGTGCATACCTATGTACCTTCAGGGCAGCTGAGTTCAAACTGCTGACCAGAACAGTCAGGATGGGCACTGTGGGACACTTCCTTGAGGCCAATAAGGGTGACATAACCAAGCTATGTCACTATAACTATGCCACAAATAGTTCAATGCCACTCATCAAGGTGACTTTATTATGTCAGCATAGCAGGGGAGTTACATTGGCAGGAAGAACATTTCAGTGTGTACACCTCACTACTTTGTCAATGAAAGCTGACTTTTGTCAACAAAACTGTGCAACACAGACAAGGCCTGAGTAAACCCTGGTCCCTTCTCTAGTTGTGTATTTAGGGTGACCAGATAGCAAGTGTGAAAAATCGGGACATGGGGTGTGTGTGGGGGGGGGGGGTAATAGGAGCCTATATAAGAAAAAGACCCCAAAATCGGGACTGTCCCTATAAAATCGGGACATCTGTGTATTTATTCGACAAATAGCCATAAGGAGGCTGACTCTATAATCATTTCTTTAGCCTGTTGGATTGGAGACTTGGGTCCTAACTTGACAATGGATTATGTTAAATGGACTGACATTGATCTGTATCATCACATTATTGGGGGGGAATTGTAACATTTGCTTGCATAGAGTGACAAGTGCAGAAGGGAAAATGGAAGTTCCGCCCTGTGGGAAATTCTGATATTTCAGGAGTTGGTCTTATACTGAATTGAGATGAAAATTTAAATACTGAGATTTTTCACAGAATGACCCTGCCAAGTTAAATCATTTTGGCTTTCTCAAAGCAAAACGCTTAGTTTCAGATTAATAAACTGAGCATTTTGCTTCCATCTTCCCAATAGAAAATTTCATTATAATCAATCTTTTTTCATGGAAAATTTCAATTTTCATAAAAAACACTTTCTATTATGAAACCATTGTATTTGAAATTTTGTGACCAGCCTCAAAAGTGCCAGTGGTCGTCTGTGTTTTAGAAGCTGGAGTCAAGGCAGAGCACAAGTGCAAAACATATAAGTAACAGACACACTACTAACTACAGAAACTTTGCCAAATGCCACATCGTGCAGTGATGGATTTTTGGGGGGCTAGAAGTGGGGGGAATATCAAATTATAGTTGAAAGTCAACCTCTTTCCCTCCCTCATATATACCCATTTAAAAAAATATGCTCAGAGCTAGCGACTATCGTATCTGGGTTTTTTTGCTAATGATTTTGCATATCCACCAATGCTGATTTCATGGCTTAAATTTTCAGTACTAGCCAACAGCCAGTTTGCAAATAAAAGGCCTTCAAATGAACCTGGCAATTTTCCAGCCCTTTTCAGCTAAATCCAGACAAGCTAGATCTTCTTGTTTTTCCCACTATGAAGTATTTTAAATCTCATTTTACTTTGAAAAATGACTATATAAATGGCACCTTCTCTACTCCACAGATGTACTTCCTGTGTATTCAGTCACATCCATTAGATTAAGTAATTAATACGTTTACAATAACTGTGGTGCTCCACTTTTAATGAGAGTAAAAAGTAGTAGAGTTAGTTGGATTCTGTTTTGGCTCACACATCATCTGTAGAATTGATATAAATGTTGGGACAAATTCTGTCTCCAGTTATACTAGGACAACCTCATGGAAAGTTGACAACATGGTAGCAATGGTAATACTGAGTGAGAAATTTGGCCTACCAGTGATGATGTGTAAGCCAGAAGGAAAACAGTTTGTCTTTCATATCTCACTTTGAATGTGTAGGGATGGCAGCTAGCCATTTTATTTGTAAGTTGAGCAGATCTGTTATGGAAATCACTGAGTACGACATGACAAAAGTGATGAAAACATCTGTTGACAGCGCTGCTGACGCCACACCATCACTGAAAATACAATTACAAAATTTCCTAACGTCACTCAGAGAGACGAACATGGAAGCTCCCAATGGCTTTATTAAAGAGCCATTTTTCAGAGCAGAACCAGTACTTCAATAGGTGTTACACAAACTTGAGAAATATTTGTTCAAAACTGAAAGAAAAAAAACTCTAGAGGGAATGTGAGCAATACTAGAAGAGGGATGGTAAGCAAGAAAACAATATTTGATATGCGATTTATTCGGTCAGCCCAGGAAACCAGAAGAGAACATCCTTAGCAAAGATTTTCCTTCACAAAGAATATAACTGGAGAGGAATTGTCAAACCACAGAAGTCACACTGAATAGTGACATGTATTTTATATACAGCTGTTTAGGTCTGGTTAGCTCCATGCAGGGTCAGGAAGCAAGACAAAATGCTGAAGTACAGCTAAGGCAGATTTGGATTGCTGCTGCTTTAACTTCCCCACAAGGTCATGCAACCCACATTACTATGAGTGGGAATAACCATTTACTGTATAAAGACATTCATTTTCCACCAGTGCTAAATTTGATATTAGTGTTTGTCTATAAGACTACTGTCATACCTTAAGGCCCATCATCTATATAGGTTCTGATTTCTTGTCATGTCATGGAAACATCACAATTAGATATTTCCTTAACATTGTTCTTTCCTAAGGATACATGTGTCAGCAGATGCAAGAATAGCACACACTAAAATGGAAGAAGAATACATTCCTAAGGAATCCAAGTGTCACAGCTTTCTGCTTTTACTTTATATATAAAATAGAAAATTTTGACTACGTATAAATTAATTAATTAGTTAATTCTGTGATAAGATACTCAAACTGATCGGCTAGTTCTGTTAAATAGATATCAGAACAGATTGTCAAATACCATAACTAGTGGCTTAATAGCTGTGGCACTCTGTACCTCAAAGCAGCACCCTGGTGTGATGGGTTGTGTGATGGGAACTGTTCCCAGACTGCACCCTTGGGGGTGACAACCCATCACATCTGGAACCCCCATATTCACCTGTCATATAATTATGATATATTTCATAGAAAGCATGCCATGGTAGGATATTCTATGAAAGGTCATGATCTGCTGAAACCCATTGTTCTGTCAAAATATGTATATCGTTAGTGTGCATGAAGTTATGAGATTTTGCTGTATGTTTGTTACTGAAATATATTGGAAGATTGAGAGTCCCCACTACTAGTTCCCCAGTGACAACAAAGGAAGTGATCCACTCCCAGGAGGGCGTTAACCATTAATCAAAAAGGGAGTTGTAAACAAGGGATTTTCAATGCTGTAGGAGGGTTCCGCAAGCATCACACAGTGGGGGATTGCTCAACTCTGACTCTGACTCCGCAAAGCCCACTAGGACATGTCTGGGATAGTGTTTTCCAGGCACATGGACTGAGAATATAAAATAGGAGACAATGGCATTATGTTTTGACCTTTCTCCTCACCCACCTACACTGGAAGCAACAAGAACGCTGGGAAGACAAAAACTTGCACTGAGGAGACTGGTCCCAGGCTTAAAGGGGAAGCCTGCATATTAAGAACTATAACCTACCTGCGACATCCAGTGGGGTGAGAAAACTGCTTGATCCAAATACTGCCTTGTCTAATGAGGTTTAAGATATACAGACTGTGTACTTACCCTGTTTCCCCGAAAATAAGACAGTGTCTTATATTAATTTTTGCTCCCAAAGATGCGCTAGGTCTTATTTTCAGGGGATGTCTTATTTTTCAGAAATTAAAAATGCCTTATTATCGGTGGATGCCTTATTATCGGGGAGGTCTTATTATCGGGGGGATGCCTTATATTACAACGAGAGGCAAAACTGTAAGTAGGCCTTATTTTCGGATGATGTCTTATTTTCGGGGAAACAGGGTACCTTTTATTTTCTTTGGTAACTATATCTGACCTTTTGTGCCTACCACTTCTAATTACTTGAAATCTATCTTTCTGTAGTAAATAAATCTGTTTTATACTTTGCCTAAAACCGTGTGCTTTGCTTGAAGTCCTTAACAAATCTCAGCCCAGTTTACAAAGGCAAGTGTGTCCTCGCCAAAAGGAGGGGGGGGAGTGAGTAATAAACTTACACTCGTCAGGCTTCTGACCAGGGCAAGATGGTATATTTTGGGGGTACAAAGCTGGAGGCTTAGAAGATTTGCTGGTCCCTTTCTCTGTGTGATTCATGAGTGGCTCAGGAAACATTCACAGAATTTAGCTGGGTGCTAAGCGATAACAGCACCGGGAGGGGTTTGCTGCTTGTCACTAGCGAAGCATTGTGAGCGACAACCCAGGCTGGAGAATTAAGGGGGCACACCGGTACCCTGGTTCCAGGTTGTGACAGGATCCCTGAGGTACAATAGTATAAAAAAAGATCATACTTAATTCTAGAAACCATTAATCAATGGAACAGAAATAGCTATATCAGCACAGATACATATTACAAATTATGCCTAATTGGACATAATCTAAAGCTCATTGAAATAATTGAGAATCTTTTCACTAATTTCGGTGGAATCTGGATAAAGAGCATACAGACTAAAACAACCGATTATAGATCAGCCTATAAGGAATGTTACCATTATTCCTCCTGATAACCAGTATCTTTAATATGATTGTCAATGAGATAAAACATGCAGTCAAATAAATATTGTCATGCATATTTTTCCTCACCCAGTTCTCTCCATGTTAGTCCATGTCCCTGTCTTAAAAGTATACCACCCATTCTCAGAAAGGTCCAATGCAACACCCAGCTGGAATGGCAATAGAAAGCGCTCCGTTGCATGTCTCCCTGAAATGAAGTCCTAATGGTAGCCACTAAGAGAAAGCCAAATTCTGCAATCCTTAAACATACAAAATTCTCTTGAAGTCAATTGAAACTTTTGTCTAAGGATCACAGAATTTAGTCCATTGAGAGTTTATAGAATCACTGAACACCTTTAAACATGCCCAACCTTGACAGTATCACACATGACATAAATTATTATAGACCCCAGTAATTAGGCTTTTGTTAAAGCACAATTAAATGAGATTAGTAACAGCAGAGTCAGTAAATCTATATTTAATTTAAACTCACCAGTGAATTGAGGAGAGCTCCTCAATCACTTGTTTTACTTTCTCTTAATTTAATGGAGTCTCCAACTCATTTTTACTTTTCTAATCTACAGTCTTTTCTAATCTACAGTCAAATAGAAAGTTACACACTTGTCCTGATTCTGCACCTTGAGAACAATTTAATATTTAATTTATTGTATCAGGGTCTCTTCTTTCACGCTATTTTCCTGTTCTATTGTTATTTCAAAATATCATGACAGGTATTGCTGATAAATTGACTACATATTGGCACAAATAATATACATTCTATTTTTTGTAAACTTTCTAACTGTATACTAAGCAAATTTCTCAGTGAAGCTTGCGCGTTGGTTCATTAGGCCTTGATGTTACTCATAAAGAAAGGCTCAGATTGGTGGCAAAGGTGCTCAACCAGGCTTATTATCTTCATGGACTCAATGGTCACGGACAGGTACACTAACACATCTATGCCCTCAACAAGATAACAGCTCAGCATAACATAATGCTATCCCCTAAGCCATTACAAAGAAGTCCCTCCTATGACTTCTCCTTTTATACATTGATACAAACAAGTTAGGTATTACACTCTAGATGTTGTTAGTTACCACTCTTATTCTTGTACTTGCTAGTTCAAACAAAACATCTTCATTCATAATCCTGTTATTCCATCCTTATCTTACGAGGGGTCAGTGTGTTCCTTTACTATCTCTTGGGAATTTGTTTACATAGTTATTTTAGAACTCTGGTGTTCTTGTTCCATCCTCTCAGATCAGGAATGCACTTAGTTAGCTAATACCTGGTGTGTTACTATTCTGCCAAGGCCAGACCTACTTTGGTTCACCTTGTCAGCTATGCCCAGGGCTCCAGCAATGCCCACACAAGCATGTCCCCCCTTCCCCGCAACCCTTTCAACAGAGCATCTCCCTAGTAGAAAAAATATGATGGATCTTATCTGGAGTCAAATGCCATCTATACAGTAATTTATAAAAATTGTCTTTATAAGCTGCACAAACTGAAGATATGTATCGCCTTTCCCATAGCGAGACCCATTCATCCAGATCAATTTCTTTGTCCAAATCCCTCTCCCATCTTTTCATCTGGGTTGTTTTCTTAACATTTTTTTCAATCAAAATTGTATACATCTTAGAAATTAAATCTTTTCTTCCATCTTGCTCCTGAGTTGACTCCTTAAACATGGTTAAAGCTCTAGATAGAGCTGCCTCATATCCAGATTTCACAATAAAACTTATGACCTGAAAATATGGGATCTTTACAGTATTTACTCTATTACATACCTCTTGGTCTGATTTTAAATCAGGACCCAAAAACAGCCATCCAAATTTAGTAATTTCAGTTCTTACCCCACAATGAATAGTCAGTTTGCTATTTCTTATGGATAAATTCCTGCTCATTAATGAAAATAGCTCAGAGGGCCTTGGCAAAAGGAATTTGGTACATTTGTCTAAAGCTACTAATGTGGTCTGGATGAATGGAAGACTTTATTTTTGGTGACCTAAATTTCTTTTTAGCCCAACATTTACTATGAATAGCTGAGCCTACTGAGGGCCTGGAAAAAAAGGGATCTGTGAACCCTCTCAATATGAATGTGAACTTTATTGCCCAGTTTTAATACACCAGAAAATATCGTCCAATGTGTCCAGCAGATTTCTCTCTTCAGTCTCCTCTGGAATACCATTCATCCTTATGCAATTCCTTCATTGCCTGTTTTCTCTTTTTTTCAATTTTTACATTCTTCCATCTAGATTAGCAATGCTGTCCAATTGCTCATTTAATGCTGTTTCCACATCTGATATTTCCCCACTTCTCATTAATTTCATTTTTATATCTTTAATGTAAGCCTGGAACTCTTTCCTCATATCCTCATTCATCTTTTTAATATCTAATAGCAGGTCTTTCAATCAGCCTATTCTATATCACATTCAGATTATTTTGTAAAGGAGATCACTATACTGCATTTATTTACTATGGATCACCAAAAAGGGACATAATTAGCACCTTCTAAAGAATAATACTTAACTGTACTTCTCTTTAGATGTTCAAAGAGCAGCACAACTGTTAACTAATTAATGTAAGAGTTCTTCAGCAACTTGATTATTTTGATTTATAAAATTTCACCTATGGCTGTGGGTGCATTTTCAATTCAATTTTTAATATAAAGCAAAAAAGATTCAGAATCCCCATGTTAACATTAAGCCCCATCCAGCACATAAAGTATGAACACCAATGAAGCTGTTACCATGGTCTTGGAATAACATTACTTTTTTAGTAGTTACAATACTAGATTGTACTGAGTAAATTTTTTTCAGATCAGCAAGAACAGTTTATCATGATGTGATCAGAGTTTTTTGGTTGGTCGGTTGGCTGGTTTGTTTTTGGAGAGCAGGGGGAGAAGATAGGTAGTGTTAATATTGTGGGGTGGCTTTTAGTTTTAACAAAAATATAAAATTTAATAAGACAAGTCTTGCTCTGACTCTACACAAGGGCTACAGCTACACTACACACCACTGGCAGCAACACAGTGTAGCAGTGTAGACAGGGAGGCACCGTTTGGGGAAGTCGAGAGAGTTTAAGATATGTACCTGGGTATATACCCACACCCTTCAGATGTGTAATCCAGGCCTCACTGACTACTCTGCTGGTTACACCCATGCTACAGGGACTATGCGGGTACATAACTACGTGACAAAAGAAATTTGCAGTGTAGACGTACCCACTGGCTGTAAATCAACTCATTTTGTTGCTAGATTAAAAGGATGAAAGACTTTTCTGAAGCCACTTCATGATTCTGCCTTTTTCATTTGACAAAATTATTGGTATTAATCATTTTAGCAGAAAATTGTAGTACACCTCTACCCCGATATAACGTGACCCGATATAACACAAATTCAGATATAACGTGGTAAAGCAGTGCTCTGGGCGGAGGGGGAGGGGGAGCGGCGGCTGCGCACTCCGGCAGATCAAAGCAGGTTTGATATAACGGTTTCACCTATAACGCGGTAAGATTTTTTGGCTCCCGAGGACAGCGTTATATTGGGGTAGAGGTGTATCACCAGTGTCCATGTATATTTGAGCTTCTGCAAAGGCCTACAAATGGTTCTATATGTTTACGATGTATACTATGGGAGTTTTGGAGAAACGTTTAAACAATCTCTTCATGTCAATTAGGTAGAGAAGAATCATCATCATCATCATTATTCAGATTAAATTTACATTTTATCCCACCCCTACAACTCCTAGAGGGTAGTGTTGCCAGCAGTTATAGAGGAGGGCAAGAAGGGTGGTAACTATTTATTTTTTTGCTCCGCTCTGATGAGCGGACCATGTTTGCTCTTTTGCTACTGATTAACTACCTTATTTTATTTATTTGGCTTGGTCCCTGGGGAGGAGAGGGCACCAAAAACCTATTTGCCGTGGCGAGCAAAATGGCTAGGGCTGCTCCTGAATGTCGCCATTTCATTAGAGATTATCTAACTTAGTACGTACACGGGAAAGTAGAATCAGCCCTGTTTTAGGAGGAAAAAAACAGGGAAATAATATCTTGACAAGTGGGAGGGAAGGAGATCAAGGAAAACAGACTAAAATCTCAGGAGCCCCCATATATCAGCTAAATCTACAATACAATTATTGCTGTTCAGCATACCTTTCAAATGAGGGACACAAATCTGATACACAGACAGTCAAAAAGAGGGATAGAAGGAGGAGAAACACACCACAAGAAACTTAAATTTGTTGGTTACTCCATGACATAAAATTCTATGAGATCACCAGGTATCAAAATGTGCTACTTAACTGATCGTTAAACAAACAATTGTATTATAAGCTAATCGGAAAACAACACTAATGAATTAATTAACTTCTACAATATTTAAGAATGAATATCCTTTCCTAGTTAAGCAAAGGATATATTTATATTAATTATATTATATTACATTAAAAATAATATTCACAGCATACAGGGCCGGCTCCAGGCACCAGCTTAACAAGCAGGTGCTTGGGGCGGCCAAGGGAGGGGGCAGCACCTGCGGCAATTCAGGGGCGGCAGGTCCCTCACTCCCTCTAGGAGCGAAGGACCTGCCGCTGAACTGCTGCCACCGATTGCGGCTTTTTTTTTGTTTGTTTCCAATTCCCGCCGCCGATCGCAATTGCGAGGCTTTTTTTTTTTTTTTGCTTGGGGCGGCAGAAATGCTGGAGCCGGCCCTGACAGTATAAAAACTTTTCCATAACCGGGTCTTAAAATTTGTTAACCTTTCCAATTCTGCTCAGTTTTAGAACTAGCTCATGATATATTATTGGTTTTGACAAAGTCATGAAAGCTCAGATTAAGCATCTATTAAAATATACATTTTATGACAGTTTTGTCAGGTTAAATTTACTGCTCAGACATATTTCTGGTTCAGTAGTATCAAATTATCCCAATTTAAGCTTTCATGATATGATTTCTATCAGGAGAGAACATTATTTGGTAATAAATTTCATAAACTACCCTAGTTTGATCCCCATAAAAAGTGATCATAAGAAATTCACTCTCAGAGACAAATGTGTATATTTTGTTCACTCATTTTCCTTTGCTTAAAGCTTTATGTTCTACAAAAAAGTATATGTACAGGGCATGTGTATAAAATTATTATACATTAGATAAAGGAACACAGTAATATGTTTATGTATTCATATATGCACACAATTTACTTAATTACTAAGAGGTCTAGTCATCTGGCAATTCATATATTTCACTGCCACTGTCATTAATGAGAACTGCACACAAATATAACACAAGTGACTCATAAGTGATTTCGAAGAAGAAAAAATAAAACTGGGGTGGTACATTCTAGGGCTGGAGGAAACAATGGGGGAGATGCCTGTCTCTCTCACACCCTTGAATTAATCAGTTATGGTGTCTGGAACAGTTTAAGAATCTCCATCTTCCTCTCGATATGAATGCCTACACCTTCTGCTAATTCCTTACCTTACCCAGACGCAAGCACACATCCTACCCATTTATATTATAGCCTCTAGTAGAGCCTAATGACCTACTATTCTCCTTGATGGGTCTCTCCTTTCTTGTCAGAGGCAGATTTCGGGGACTGTAATTCCCAATTCCAAGGGCAGGGAGTCTCATCTTCAGGAAATGATCAGATAGCCTGCTCCTGAGTTCTTCTGTCTGGTCTCTTCTAAAGGAAAGTCAGGCAGTCCCTTCCACTCAGTCTAATTGGGAATCACTTTATAGGTGTGGCCGGGGAGCCCACTCCCTCACTCTCGTGCAGAACCATTAAGTTAGTAGGACATGGGAGAAATCTGATAGACTTTGTGGGTTTTCAAAACATGGTTATGCACATTAGGGCTTGGGATCTGGAATTTTAAAATAGCAAGTTAGCAGAACCAAGCAGAGTGGGGGCTAAATCCTGCCACATCGAAGCGCTGGGAATGGGGCACTTCTATAACTTGATACCGAGTGTCCTGGGAAGAATGGGTTACCCAAATACTAGACTGGAGTCACCAAGTCAACTCTAAAAAGGAGACCTCAAAGCCTGTGTGAGTAGCAGACCCCTAAATATCTCACTGAAGTGGAAGCACAACCACCAGAACACATGTCACTGAGTTATTCAAAGAGAAAACACTGTTGACAAGGGGAAGGTCTATTTGGTTAAGGGTGGGAAGTTACAAGGATTAGGAAAGGCAGCTGCAGGCCTGATTGAGGCCTGAGTTTTGGCTGAACATGCATACCAACCCTCTGAACCGTTCTGAAGCTCTCCTATCATGACTATTTACCCTATGAATCTTTTGAAAACAAGGGTCACTAAACTATTGTGCCACAATGCTTTCTATGAGTGTTTTGTACTGATTTCCATAACTGCAATATCTGACTACCTTATCTTGTGATAAATAATTTAATACTGTGCACACAATATTAATTGGTCTGCTGGAATCCTTGCATCTGCTACCACAAAATTAAACAAAATCTGCTTTTATAATTTATTGAACTATTGTATAAGCATTTCAAATTTTCAAAAGGTACCTCGTGGCCCACATACCGCCCAATAGGGTTATGCCTTAATTACAGGTTTCCAAACAGTTATTGACACTCAGTAGATAACTTATTTGGCAGAACTGCCATTCTTCTACCTAACTGGGACTAACTGTATGATTGCCATAATGTGGCCAGTGATCAACAGTGCCATTCTTGGTAAGGGAAAAATGTCATGGTTCTTTCTGAACTCCAGTCTCTAGAATTGTTTCTTGTCTTTAGACTTTTGGCCAGATTCTCTATAGTCCTGTGCCATGTAGATATTCACACCACAGCAAAGAGGGCACAAGCAGTACCACTTTTACTCAGTAGTATTTTACACCTACTTTGCACTGATGTAAATGAGTACCCAGGGTTCAAGACAACAGAGAATCTGGCCCATTATATTTAATAATGAATGTGTTTTATTATCTACTTACTACATACACTTTGCATACCACACTTTGCCCCTTGATACGGCTACACACACACAAACTACACAAATAAAGGCAAAGGCTAGATAGTAAAAACAGGAAACAATATTTTATTTATTAAAAATAAGGAATGTGATTGCAGCTCTACCTCACCCTACTCATGCTGTCTTCATTTTAGTGCTCTAATCTTTTCCTGACTAATTTGAGTGCTTGCAATCTTTGAGCAGCTAAATCTTTGTTAGCATACTATGAATAGTAATGAATAAAAGTGTGGGGGAGGGGAGAGGAAGCTGAAAAGAATTTAATTTTAAGACAAACACCAGCTGCAGTTCAGCTGTGCAACAATTAATGGGTCAGGCAGGGCCCCTTCTTGCCTCTCCCGATAACATGAAGGCAGAAGTATTTTCTGTGAGATTTACTTGACAACTTGAACAATAAAACTGAGAAGATACAAAATACACTGCAGGAGAAATGGGAGACATTAAAGAAGAAGTTAGACATTTACTGTACATCAAAATTTAATATGCTTGAGGGTAGAGGAGAGTCTATGAATTTAAATAAGTGGAGAAGAAAGTGCTCAGCTGGGGGGAAAAGGGCACTGGGGTTTTCTGCATTAGAAAGATTCTGAAGCAAGGACTACTAGCAGACCATAAACGGAGAATCCATGAAAAAACATTGCAAATATCTAGATCTTTGGTCCATGGAGAAAAAAAAAATGCCTCTAGCCAGGTAGATTTTATTGAAAACAAATTTTTGATTTCTTGGGTTAACAAACACCACATAATACGACACAGTTAACATGCTTCTGTGCTGCTAGATCTTACAAAGAGGAAAAATGGGATAAGGACTGGGTCTCACTATAGCTACTAACCAGTGTCTGGAAACCTCTTACACATAATTAAAATCAATTTGTATATCCTGAAAATAACCATGGCTCTTAGGGATGCCTGACAAGCACAGCTAGTTCTTCTTGCTCCTGGCAGTTTCTTAGCATCTTCCCAAACTTCTAATGTTACAGCCAGAAACTGGAAAGATTATTCGCTAGAGCTGCTAGACAGAGATTTGGAGGGCTTTTTAAAAAAAATATTTTTGAGCTGCAACTGTGTAAGGTGATTGGTGAGCACAAATCAGCTGTCAGCAAAGTCGGCGAGTCAAAAAATTGCAGGGATCAACATGCCGACATTTGCCAAAATGAATCAGAGAACAATGATCCTTTTATAGCTACAAACACCAGTCCTTGGGTCAGCCAACCTGTGCTCAGTGCAGAACCTGAGCGGGGATACAAACGTAACTGTACACCACCTTTGTGCTCCTACAATCTGCAATTATCTGTTCATGCGCCGGTACCAGTGCTTCATTTGTGCCAGGGCTTGCCGGGCCTGAGCCCTGGCATCTCTAGCCTTGCCGAGTCAGTTAGCAGTTCCAGCATGGGCAGCAGGAGGCTCATGCAGGCCGCAGAGTGCCTTTCTGTGCTGGGGGTGCAGCCGCTTCACCCACAAGTTCCAGCACCGCTGCCTCGCCTGCACGTGCCAACAGCATGCTGAACCTGCTGGATGCCCAGCGGGTGCAGCTGCAGCTAAATCGGCGCAAGCGGAGCTCCCACACCCTGGGCAATGAGTCCTTCAGGGCCGGGAACGCCACCCCTGAGCAGCACTTCTGCTAGCACCCGCTTCCTTCCTCGGGGGCTTGGACAAGGAGGCCGCTGCTCCCTGGGAGGCCCAGGAGAGGCAGAGACTCCTCAGTGCTGGTGGTGAGAAGAGAGGTGAGGCATCAGGAAATGGGGAGGTGACCGTGTAGCTAGGGCGCAGTGCGGGGCAGGAGGAGCTGGGCGCCAGGGAAGCTCTGAGAGACAGCCTCAGCGCCACGGGCAGGGCCCCACCAGGGGAGGCGGAGCAGGCACATAGAGCAGTCAGAACGGGCGCACAAGATGCACCAAGCAGGAATGGGGCTCCTATTTCTGGCCAGGGGGCGCTGACCTGGCTGCCACAGCCTCCTGGCTGCGTTCCTGGCTGCCAGAGCCCCCAGCAGCAGCCATGCTCAGTAGTTATGTTATTTTTTATTTTGTTTCACTTCATCTATAATTTGGATTTGACACTCAGCAGGTGATAATGTTCCAAGATATGAAAGCAGCTCGACTCTCAAGGGGAGAAAAAGAAGAAGTCAGGTTAACATGTCCAGAGGTAGCCCAGATCAAAATGAAGTGCCATACAGTTGCTACAGCCTCAGTCATTAGCAATACTACACATGGTACACAGGGATTCCAAGAGCACAGATATCTGTTATTTCCACATTGTTTAAAAGGCATGAGTTTGGGGTAGGGTGACCAGACGTCCCGATTTTATCGGGACCGTCCCGATATTTCCTTGTTTGTCCCGCGTCCCGACCGACATGCGGTCGGGACAACCGGACAAACAAGGAAATGCCCCGGAGCCTAGAGCCCGGAAGTGCTCGCACCCCCCCCCCCC
>NC_048298.1:62111806-62160010 GCF_013100865.1 Trachemys scripta elegans
TCCCCCGCGGCAGTGGGAGCTGCAGCAGCGGCTGCTCCCGAGTCCCGCTGCCCGGGGGGACAACAACAGCCGCCGCCTGGCCCCGCGGGCCGCCCCCCTCCTCGCCCAACCACCCGACTGAGTCCTGCTCGCGGCCAGGCCGGACTGTTACTCACCCCGGCCCCGCGCTTCCCCTGAGTCTCCCGGGCCTCCCTCTAGCGCTTGCGGAGGAAGGGTTTTGTTTTGTTTTTTTTGGCCCCGCCCCCCGCCACGCCCCCCCCCGCCACGTCACCCCCCCCGCGTCCCGATATTTGTATTTGGTGATCTGGTCACCCTAGTTTGGGGTGGACCTGTGAATGAAACCATTCATGACTAAAATGGGCAATACAAATCTTTATACCAGCAAACTGCACATATGCACAAACAGTGTATATGTTAGTCCAGGGGTAGGCAACCTATGGCACACGTGCCAAAGGCGGCACACGAGCTGATTTTTAGTGGCACTCACACTGTCCGGGTCCTGGCCACCGGTCCAGAGGGCTCTGCATTTTAATTTAATTTTAAATGAAGCTTCTTAAGCATTTTGAAACCTTATTTACTTTACATACAACAATCGTTTAGTTATATATTATAGACTTATAGAAAGAGACCTTCTAAAAAGGTTAAAATGTATTACTGGCACGCAAAACCTTAAATTAGAGTGAATAAATGAAGACTCGGCACAGCACTTCTGAAAGGTTGCCGACCCCTGCGTTAGTGTATTATTCAGAGGTAAGTATAGCTGATGAAAATTGAGTGACTATTTTTATGTTTGTAAATTGGCTTGAACCTAAACGACAGAGCAGCAAAAATAACTGTTGTGACTGCTGAACTGAGCAAGTAAGGATACTGAGGCAATTGTAAACACCAAAGAGTTTATTATTCTGTTTGGTTTTTCACAAAACAACTTTCACCAGGGGGACACTTATTCTGGTTGAGTTATTTCAGATGATGAAAGGAAGGTTGTGTCATTTTCTATCAGACAAGATACATAAATATTACCAGAAGACTTTCATTCTCATGTCTGGAAAAGTGTAGGAATCTTAGAACTCTTATGCTTCAGCCTGGGTGATCTTCATAAGGCAAAGTTCTGCTGGTTAATCAGCTGTTTACACTCAGTGACAGATTTTTAATCTGTACTTCATCCATAGAAAAAACTCACTGATTTACACTCATGACTGAGACCCCCCATGAATTTGTGCACATTGCAAATCAGGAAGGAAGGAAAAACAAAAACTACCCCTCAAGGATGATGCATAATAAGTTTATCTTGTTAGTTTCACAAGTGTAATTAAAAATATTAACTGATACTCCATCGTTCAACAGAGTATATTTTGTAAAATAATGGTGTGTAGAAGTTGCTATAGAACTATGCTACAAAATCTTTGTGGAGAGTTGAGTTTTCACCAGCAGCTTTTAATATACATGATAAAGTGTGAAGTTCAGCAAGGTTCTCCTGTAGCAAATCACAGATATCACACACAAAAATCTTAAAAGCGCTTCCACCTTCTGGGTTAAAGGAAATTCGGCATACATGCCGATGACAAAGAAAATCTCTCTTCAGTACCCTCCTTTACGGGCTATATTCTGTCCTTTCAATGACAGGCAGAGTGATGGATGCAGGTTTCATTTTAGAATGTATAACTCCATCATAGGCAAAATGGAACCAGATTGCTGACACTTAAAATTAAAAAGGCTGTAGAGCAGTTTTTAAGCTAAGGGCTGGGGGAAAGCTGACAGGTGCGGAGGAGCACGTGGTTCGGACAAAGACATCCCTTAGAGGAGGATCTATTAATGGAGATTCTCTATGTCCTAGTAAGGATATAAGGATAGAAGAAGATAAAATACAGGCAGGATCTGATGAGAACCAGTCAAATAAAAAAAAGTCCGATTCAATTACATCATGTAATGGCAGACAGCTAAAAAGTGACTTTTTTTAAAAGTACTGATATACAAATGCTAGAAGTCTAAATAATAAGATGGGTGAACTAGAATGCCTCAAATTAAATGAGGATATTGCTATAGTAGGCATCACAGAAACTTGGTGGAATGAGGTTAGTCAATGGGACACAGTAATACCAGGGTACAAAAATATACAATAAGGACAGAACTGGTCATGCTGGTGGAGGAGTAGCACTATATGTGAAAGAAAGCGTAGAATCAAATGAAGTAAACATCTTAAATGAACCAAACTGCACCACAGAATCTCTATGGATAGTAATTGCTTGCTTGAATAATAAGAATATAGCAGTGAAGATATACTACCGACCACCTGCCCAGGATGGTGATAGTGATTGTGAAATACTCAGGGAGATTAGAGAGGTTATAAAATTTAACACACAATAATGGGGGATTTCAACTATCCCAGTATTGACTGGATACACGTCACCTCAGGATGGGATGCAGAGATAAAGTTTCTTCACACTTTAAATGACTGCTTCTTAGACCAGCTAGTTCTGGAACCCACAAGAAGAGAAGCAATTCTAGATTTAGTCCTAAGTGGAGCACAGGGTCTGGTCCAAGAGGTGAATATAGTGGACCGCTTGGTAATAGTGACCGTAATATAATTAAATTTAACATCTCTGTGGCAGGGAAACCACCACAGCAGCCCAACATGATAGCATTTGATTTCAGAAAGGAGGAACTACACAAAAACGAGGAGGTTAGTTAAACAGAAATTAAAAGGTACAGTGCCAAAAGTAAAATCCCTACAAGCTGCATGGAAAGATTTTAAAGACACCATAATACAGGCTCAACTTAAATGTATACCCCAAATTAAAAAAAAACATAGTAACAGGACAAGAAAAATACCACTGTGTCTAAACAAAGTAAAAAAAGCAGTCAGAGGCAAAAAGGCATCCTTTAAGAGGTGGAAGTTAAATCCTACTGAGGAAAATAGAAAGGAACATAAACTCTGGCAAGTGAAGTGTAAAAATATAGTTAGGAAAGCCAAAAAAGAATTTGAAGAACAGCTAGCCAGACTCAAAAAGTAATACCAAAAAAAAATTTAAGTACATCAGAAGCAGGAAGCCTGCTAAACAACCGGTGGGGCTACTGGACGATTAAGATGCTAAAGGAGCACTCAAAAACGATAAGGCCATTGCAGAGAAATTAAATGAATTATTTGCATCAGTCTTCACATCTGAGAACGTAAGGAAGATTCCCAAACCTGACCCATTCTTTTTAGGTGACAAATCTGAGGAACTGTCCCCAGTTGAGGTGTCATTAGAGGTGGTTTTGGAACAAATTGATAAATTAGACAAGAGTAAGTCATCCGGACTAGATGGTATTCACCCAAGAGTTCTGCAGGAACTCAAATGTGAAACTGCACAACTACTAACTTTGGTTTGTAACCTATCATTTAAATCAGCTTCTGCACCAAATGACTAGAGGATAACTAATGTGATGCCAATTTTTAAAAAGGGCTACAGAGGTGATCCCGGCAATTACAGGCCGGTAAGCCTGACTTCAGTACTGGACAATCTAGAGTAAAGAACAGAATTGTCAGACACATAGATTAACATAATTTGTTGGGGAAGAATCAACATGGCTTTTGTAAAGGGAAATTATGCCTCACGAATCTCCTAGAATTCTTTGAGGGGACCAATAAGCATGTGGACAAGAGGGATCCAGTAGATACAGTGTACTTAGATTTTCAGAAAGCCTTTGACAAGGTCCCTCACCAAAGGCTCTTAAGCAAAGTAAGTTGTCATGGGATAAGAGGGAAGGTCCTCTCATGGATTGGTAACTGGTTATAAATAATACATTTATGGAGATATCCTATCTCCTAGAACTGGAAGGAACCTTGAAAGGTCATTTGAGTCCAGCCCCCTGCCTTCACTAGCAGGACCAAGTACTGAATTTACCCCAGATCCCTAAGTGGCCCCCTCAAGGATTGAACTCACAACCCTGGGTTTAGCAGGCCAATGCTCAAACCACTGAGCTATCCCTCACCCCATAAGGATGGTGCTAGTGATTGTGAAATGCTCCCATAAGACCAGTTAAAGATAGGAAACAAAAGGTAGGAATAAATGGTCAGTTTTCACAATGGAGAGAGGTAAATACTGGTGTCCCCCAACAGTCTATACTGGGACAGGTATTATTCAACATATTCATAAATGATCTGGAAAAGGGATAAACAGTGAGGTGGCAAAATTTGCAGATGATGCAAAACTACTCAAGACTGCTTTGGGCTTAACTGACTGCGAAGAGCTACAAAGGGATCTCATAAAACTGAGTGACTGGGCAACAAAATGGCAGATGAAATTCAATGTTGATTAATGCCGAGTAATGCACATTGGAAAACAAATATACATATAAAACGATGGGGTCTAAATTAGCTGTTACCATTCAAGAAAGATCTTGGGGTCACTGTGGATAGTTCTCTGAAAACATTCATTCATTGTGCCGCAGCAGTCTAAAAAGCCAACAGAATGTTGGGAATTTTTAAGAAAGGGTTACATAATAAGACAGAAAATATCATATTGCCTCTATATAAATCCATGGTATGCCCACATCTTGAATACTGCATGCAGATGTGGTCGCCCCATCTCAAAAAAAGATATATTCAAATTGGAAAAGGTTCAGAAAAGGGCAACAAAAATGATTAGGGGTATAGACCAGCATCCATATGAGGAAAGATTAATTAGATTCGGACTTTTCAGCTTGGAAAAAGAGACAACTAAGGGGGAATATGATAGAGGTCTATAAAATCATGACTGGTGTGGAGAAAGTACATATGGAAGTGTTATTTACTCCTTCTCATAACACAAGAACTAGGGATCACCAAATGAAATTAATAAGCAGCAGATCTAAAACGAAAAAAAGGAAGCATTTCTTCACACAACACAGTAAACCTGTGGAACTCCTTGCCAGAGGATGCTGTGAAGGCCAAAACACTAACAGGGTTAAAAAAAAAAAACCAACTAGATAAATTCATGGAGGATAGGTCCATTAATGACTGTTAGCCTGGATGGGCAGGGACAGCGTCCCTAGCCGCTTTTTGCAAGAAGCTGGGAATGGGCGACAGGAGATGGATCACTTGATGATTACGTGTTCTGTTCATTTCCTCTGGGGCAACTGCCATTGGCCACTGTTG
Organism: Trachemys scripta elegans; assembly: GCF_013100865.1. NCBI lineage: Eukaryota > Metazoa > Chordata > Testudines > Emydidae > Trachemys > Trachemys scripta. Next base: position 62,116,923 of record NC_048298.1, read on the forward strand.
GAAGACAGGATACTGGGCTAGATGGACCTTTGGTCTAACCCAGTATGGGTATGTTGCCCCATTTTCTACACACGGTGGGAAAACTCAAGCTGTTCTATCAGGAAACTGCTAGCCATGGTACTAGCTCTTTAGTCTGGCAATGAAAAGAGGAGAAGAGCAGCAAAGGGAGGAACATATAATGTCTTGTCTATTTGGATGGCAAGGTTTTCAGGGAACAGGCAGTTTCTCATCATGTTAATGTACAGCACCCAGCACAGACCTTGATTTCATTTGGGATCTATTGTAATATAAATATATGACAAAGTGGATAATCTTCCACTTTCCTGTGAGCAATGGAGAGAAGATTCCCTGCATACCCTTCTTATACTTGTGGTAGCTGAGAGGTGTTTCATTTGTTAAGGGAGATCTTCTTTTTTAAAACTTAGTAAACACCAAACCCTGGAAGGTTCTGTCCACGACTTTCAAATGACCACAGAGAAGAGAGGAGAAATTGTGGATCATGATGCACGACTTCAGCATCTTGTGTGTCAGCTGCTAGTGCAAGGTCAGTCTCAGTTCACTGTCTGGGCTCTTCCTCCAGGACACCTGGCCTAGTAAGCCCACAGTGATGCCATTAGTGTTTCTTAGTTTCAGAAACCATACACCAAATCTTAAACTGAAACCCCAGTCTAGCATGTGAGATCCTGTAATACGCAGGACATTACATCACTCCAAATAAGAAAACTAAAACCTCAACAGAAAACAATCCCTGTTAATTCCACGAAAAAAAAACGCTCAGCAATGGCCAGTCCCACAACTTACTAGGTAGAAAAAAAAAGAAGTGACAGTGTTTGGAAAACAAGTTTAATAATGTAGCTTGTTTCTTCATTCCGAGACCAGCAGGAGCAACGGGAACACCTCATGTTACTCACGAATGACCCATTAATGGCTGACTCAGGAGCAATGTCAATGGGCTCTAGAAAAGGAATTGCATCCGGCTTTTTGAATGTTAGTGGAGATAGAAAAGGGAGGGAGGGAGGGAGGGAGAGAGAGAAAAAAGTATGGTGGAAATTACTTTATATTGCAAAACCCATTTAGAAGTGACTCCAGACTCCCATTCCACTGAGCCCCAACCAGCTACACCCAGATCCCTACCTTGCCAAGTGTCCCAGCACCCAGACCCTGCACTGAGCCCCCCATACCCAGAACCTCTGCCAAATCCCATCCCACTACACCCATACACCTCCCCACTGAGCCCCAACCACCTTCACCTTAAGACCCCCCTAGAGAATCCCATTGCCTATGCAACTGCAACACCCCAATAAGCCACCATGTGTCCATATCCCCCACTGAGCTGCCTGTACCCTGACTGCCTCATACAGAACCCTCTTACCCCACACCAGGCCCTTCTACACTTGTATCCTGCTGGACTGAGCTTCTCTGCCCACACACAAGGAGGCAGGGACCCGGACTGTTTCTGAGGCGGGCCCAGCCCTTGCAATGTGTCAGGGTCGGATGCAGCCTCACCACCAAGTCCCTGTCCTGCAGGGCCGGTGCAATGAAGTTTCGCGCCCTAGGCGAAACTTCGACCTTGCCTCCTCGCCCCCCCTAGCCGTGCAGCAGCTCCCCGCCCCCCCTCCGCCCTGAGGCACCCCCCTGTGGCAGCTCCCCACCCAGGGAGCCATGCAGCAGTTCCCCACCCCAGCTCACCTCTGCTCCGCCTCCTCCCTGAGCACGCCGCCCCCACTCTAATTCTCCTCCCCTCCCAGGCTTGCGGCGCCAAACAGCTGCTTGGGGCCGCAAGCCTGGGAGGCGGGAGAAGTGGAGCGACCACTGCGCTGGGAGAGGGAGACTGAGCCACACGTGTCAGCGCGCCGCCGGCAGCCCAGCCCAGGAACGCTGTAAAAAAAAAATTGGGGGGCACCGCTTTTTGGCGCCCCCAAATCTTGGCACCCTAGGCAACCGCCTAGTTTGCTTTAATGGTAGCACCGGCCCTGCTGTCCTGGGGGGAGAGGGTAGTCTGCAGGGTGATCTCCCATCTCCATGCAACCAGTGACCTGTGCTCCTCACTGCCATGCTGGAGCCTCCACATTTATTTATTGACAAATAAAATTTTGCAGAATTTTGTAGAGTTTTAAAATATAAAACTCACAGAATTTATTTTTTTGGGGGGTGGAGGGGGCACAGAATTCCCTCAGGAGTAACTAATGAGCTACAGAGCCTATGGAGAATGAGGTGCACCTTGATTTACCTTTTGATATGATCCTGCCTGTCTGCAAGAAGTTAAAACAAAGAAAGCAGTTAGTGGGGAAACAGGAAATGAAACAATCACAAAGATAAGTTACAGTAAAGAAAATATCAGGGATAAAATAATGGGAAAGCTATTAATTGAGGAATACTCCCTGTGTGGCTCCAGCTAAGCAGGCAAACTTTATTCTTCCCATTTCGGAACCCAGGTTGAAAGGTGATACCGACATTTAAAAGATACTGGTCCTAGGAAGGGAGGTAGATGGGAATGGATTTTCAGCTGCTGCCCTCAGTGTGGAACGCTGACAGGCACACAGGCAGGCAGGAACTGCAGCAAGCAGGGTCTCTCCCCCATCCAGATGGGGGTAACTGGGATGAATGGAACTTACAAAATCTTGCAGAGAAAGATTACAGTGTAGGTAAAACCCATGCATACAATGTAGGCCTTTCTGTGTGTTTCTCTCTTTGCTCTGCATGGTATGCACCTTTGGGTGAATACACAGTGCTTTGTTTTGAATAAGTTGTCTTTGAGTCACTTTAAATCAGTTGCTGTCACAGGTTCTGGGAGGAAGAGGACCAAACACGGCTGAACCGGTCAGGTTAGGAAAAAGGGTGGCCTTCCACAGTAGGATTGCCACCTGCCCATGTTGCAGCTCCCACATGACAGACTCACCATCACATTTTGCATTAAACTGGCAGACTCAGAAAGGCCAATGGCATGGGCCATTGAGACCAAGCCACGCATGTTATCCATAGAAGTCTCCCCAACATCAGCCTTGTTGTATTCTGGGAAATTTGCCCTCTTGCTATCCACCTCTCACACCAACACCTTTCACCAGCACTACATTTAAGCTGTAGTTTATGACCACATGCATATCTTCAAATAGGCATAATAGATCATTAATACATTTGGAAAAAATACACATGGCACTGCTCAAAACTGGGCTGATATGGAGATGTGTTTATAACAAAACACTTATAACCGAGAGCCTGGTGCTCACTTTACACTAAATTTAAAAACATTTGCTCTTGGATACAAACCGATCCGAATAATAAAATAAACTTGTAAAAAAGTTAATTTTCATTTTCCTCACTGGGGTTTCAATAGTCTCCCCTCAGTACACAGAGATAGGCACATAAATCCAAAGATACAAGAACAATGCAGACCAAAGCTCTCTCTTTTCCCAAGAATTTGCCAGTTTAACCATGCACAAAGTGTTACAGTTATGGAGCCAACTTAAAAAAAATTAAGGAAATTAGTTAGGGAAGTGGACTGAACTGAAGAACCCAAGGATCTGAATGTGGATGAGACTTGGAATTAGCTTCTGCAACTTTGACTTAAAGTATCTGAACCCTGCATCCCAAACAAAGGGGAAAAGATTGTAGGGAAGGGTTGCAGACCAAGCTGGATGAGCAAGCATCTCAAACAGGTGATTTAGAGAAAGCAGAAAGCCTATATAGGCAATGGAACATGGGAGGGATCAGCAAGGAAAGCTACCTCTTGGAGGTCAGAAAGTGTAGGGATAAAGTGAGAACTGCCAAAAGCCAAGCAGAGTTGACCTTGCAAAGGGAATTAAAACCAATATTAAAAAGGTTCTATAGACATATAAATTTGGGATCGGGAAGGAATTTTCCCCTGAATCGGGTTGGCAGAGACCCTGGGGGTTTTTTTTGCCTTCCTCTGCAGCATGGGGCACAGGTCTCTTGCAGGTTTAAACTAGTGTAAGTGGTGAATTCTTTGTAACTTGAAATCATTAAACCATGATTTGAGGACTTTAGTAACTCAGCCAGAGGTTAGGGGTCTATTTCAGGAGTGGATGGGTGAGGTTCTGTGACCTGCAATGTTCATGAGGTCAGACTAGATGATCATGATGGTTTCTTCTGACTTTAAAGTCTATAATATGAAATCTCAAATGTTAAAGCCCTGAGTTTTAATCACTATCAAGTAAAGACAGATCTGACAATGAAATTTTTAACTGACATGGTAAAAATATAATTTTGTTTTGACTGATAGTCTGTCACGATCAATCAAAACAAAATTATATTTTTACCATGTCAGTTAAAAATTTCATTGTATATATTTTACTTTGAAAGACAGAACTTCCATTTTGAATCTACATTTTGAGTTATTTGTCTGCATTTTTACTTTTATGGTGGTCCTATGTCAGTGGGAATTCATGCGGGAGCTGACATGTTATTGCATATATACCCAATCGAATACTATCATGCTTCATGGGCCATGAAGTTTGGATTTTATTTAGCATGAATTAGTAAATGTTTTTTTAATAAAAACAGTCTTCTGCTTAATTACAGTAGAAGTTTCTACAGCACATTTATCAACAATATGGTGACATTCTCTTTAATTGGACGAGGGAAACAATCTGCTTTCTTATAAACTTTGTATAGGCACTGTAGTCAATACTGCTTTGCACGAATTGTAGCTGATGAATTTCATTTGCTATTTATTGGGTTATTGATTATACGACAGACTATTTGAGAGAGGAAGTTATTTGAAAACTTATACTGCTGCTAGACTTGACTTGTTCCATAGAAAATGATTTTCTAAATGTCGCTGTTGCTTAGTAGTTTTCTTATAAGTAATAAAACCAGTCCAAGTTTAATATAATATGATATTTTAATGTCTGTGAAGAATCGTCTTCCGTTTTGAGTTTACTTTCAATTTACTTGCAAAGCGGCTTTTATCCCTCCAGAATATTGGAAATCTATAATGGAGCTTGTTAACTGAAATGTGTTTATTTGTGGACATTTCATTGCAAGTATTTTATTTTGTTTAAAATAACTTGCATTTGTTTTAGAGATTTAAGAATCTTCCTGCAGGACTTACTGATTTGACAATTTTTTGCACTGTCCTTGAAAGATGTACTTTAAGATTTTGTATCAAAGATACTGCAATTGATTTGCAATGAAGCCTGTTTGACTCAAAGGAACATTGTCATGCTAAACCTATTTTTTTTTTAAAGTTTCCATATCATTTACTTTTCACAATTTATGCTGTTTTCTCTAACACTCTGATTTATTTATTTATTTTTAAACCAGACAGACAAAAGGTGGAAAGAGAAACTGAAGGCACAGAGGTGAAACAGCTAGCCTGAGGTCCCACAGCAGATCAGTGGCAAAGCCAGGAACAGAACCCAAGTCTCCTGATTCCCAGTCCAATGTCCTGCCCTTGAATAAGTCGGTTTCATAAGTCAGTAGATCAGTTTCATTTTCTTATGCCCTAATAATATTTACTAGGCATTTCTACAAAGTGCATTCTGTACTTCACAAATAGATTAACATAAGAACATAAGAAAGGCCGTACCGGGTCAGACCAAAGGTCCAGCTAGCCCAGTATCCTGTCTACCGACAGTGGCCAATGCCAGGTGCCCCAGAGGGAGTGAACCTAACAGGCAATGATCAAGTGATCTCTCCCCTGCCATCCATCTCCATCCTCTGACAGGCAGAGGCGAGGGACACCATTCCTTACCCGTCCTGGCTCATAGCCACTAATGGACTTAACCACCATGAATTTATCCAGTTCTCTCTTAAACTCTGTCATAGTTTAAGAGAGATTAGTTTACCATCTATGCCCAGTTGGCAAGTATTGTCCTGATTTTACAGGAAGGAAAGTTGAAGCAGAGGTACTTAAATGATTTGTCCAAGATCATGAAGAGAATCAGTGGCAGAACCATAATTATAATTCAGGAGTTATTGGTTCCCAGTTCTCTATTCAGTCTACTGTCCTTTTTAACATTGTGGCATTGTGTTTGATACCCAATAGCCCAGGTGAATGTTTAACCCTCCCCCTGAAAAGAAATGTTTTTGTTAATACTTAAATATAGCACACCAAAACATTTCTCTATTCAGATTTTTAAATTCTTTTTTCACTGTAGGACTAGAGAAAAAAATGGAGGAGATAAGCTATATTTTCACACTTCCCCAAATAGTAAATGGAATTGTATGAATCTTGGTAGGTTCAAACAGCAGGCAGTATGAACAGTTTGTTTGGTTTCTACTCATGTTGAGTTTACACTCCTTGATTTAGATTTTGAGTGTGTTTGTCCCTGAATTCAATCGCTGTGATACTCAGACAAAAATATTGAGTTTCTCACGTTTTTTGGGGAACATTTTGAGAAAACAGCACTGAGTTTCAGGCCACTTGCAAAAATTTTGCGCAGCTCTGATAAAGAATTGTATTTTGTAATATCCCAAGCAAAGTATAAAATCTGTCTCCTAGCAGTGGCAAACCAAAATGCAGAACTTTATAGGAAATGTTCTCATTTAGAAGGTGTAGGGAAAAAATCTCTACTTCCAATGAAACTGGTGAGTGAGCTTGTTTTTTTTTTTTTTATTATTATTATTATTTTTTATTTAGACTTTGTTTCAGGGTGAAACTGATGTGTTTAAACACAGAAAAAATGTTGCAGATCTATTTTTGATTATTCTTCCATTTAGTTTAAACTGAATTAGCACATGATCACTTGAACCAAAGTTGTCCTCTATAACCAGTTCTTCTATGAGGTCCTCACTACTCACCAAGTACCAAATCTAAAATGGCATCACCTCTTGTTAGTTCAGCAACTATTTGGTGAAGAAATCGGTCAGTTATCACATCAATGAAAATCTGGCCCCTACTCTTATTTGTAGCACTTGTCCTCCAATCTATATCTGGGAAGTTAAAGTCTCCCATAATCACACAATTACCAGTAGTATTTATTTATTTAAAAACATTAAAGAGATCTCTATCCATATCCACATTGGATCCTGGTAGTCTGTAGCACATCCCAAGCTCTATATCAGAGGAACCTCTTGTACCTTTCTTTCCCAAAGTGGTTTTGGCTCAAACACACTCTGTTTTATCCATTCCATCACTTCTAATTTCTTTACAGTCTAAATCATTATTATACAATGCTACTCCACTACCTTTGCCTTTATTTCTGTCTTTTCTGAACAGCACATACCCTTCAACACCTGTACTCCAGTCATGACTACTGTTCTACCATGTTTCTGTTATCCCTATAACATCTGGTTTCACTTCCTGCACCAGTAGTTCTAGTTCCTCCATTTTCATAGAATCATAGAACTGGAAGGGACCTCTGGAGATCATCTAGTCCAGTCCCCTGCACTCGTGGCAGGATTAAGTATTATCTAGACCAGTGGTTCTTAACCTTTACTGCAGCCTGCACCCCTTTGGTTCTCAAAATATGTTCTCGCACTCCTTATCAAAAATCGTTGAAGTAGGTCAGTTCTTTAAACCTAGATACATCATAACTATAGAATGAAAGAGATAGAATTATACATTTATTTTAATTTTGCAGTAACATTAAGAATACATGAAAAATTATACACCTTTTTTTAGATTTATATATTTATTATTCCTTCTTTACATAGGCAACAAATCCTGAATTTTTTCCTAGCATGGCAGGGGCACCATCGGTGCAAATTGATCCACACATGTCAAGCGTTATCTTATGCTTAGGTTTGATTAAACAAAGTAGTTCTACTTACATGCCTGTGCTTAATTTGTGTTAAGAATCACTGACTTAGACCATCCCTGACAGGTGTTTGTCTAACCTACTCTTAAAAATCTCCAACGCTGGAGATTCCACAACCTCCCTAAGCAATTTATTCCAGTGTTTAAGCACCCTGACAGTTTGGAAGTTTTCCTAATGTCCAAACTAAGCCTCCCTTGCTGCAATTTAAGCCCATTGCTTTTTGTCTTATCCTCAGAGGTTAGGAAAAACAATTTTTCTTCCTCCTCCTTGTAACAATCTTTTACATACTTGAAAACTGTTATGTCCCCTCTCGGTCTTCTCTTTTCCAGACTAAACAAATCCAATTTTTTCAATCTTCCCTCATATGTCATGTTTTCTAGACCTTTAGTCATTTTTGTTGCTCTTCTCTGGACTCTCTCCAATTTGTCCACATCCTTCCTAAAATGTGGTGCCCAGAACTGGACACAATACTGTATCTGAGGCCTAATCAGCACGGAGCAGAGCGGAAGAATTCCTTCTCGTGTCTTGCTTACAACACTCCTGCTAATACATCCCAGAAGAATGTTTGCTTTTTTTGCAATAGCGTTACACTGTTGACTCATATTTAGCTTGTGGGCCATTATAACCCCCAAATCCCTTTCCACAGTACTCCTTCCTAGGCAGTCATTTCCCATTTTGTATGTGTGCAACTGATTGTTCCTTCATAAATGGAGTACTTTGCATTTGTCCTTACTGAATTTCATCCTATTTACTTCAGACCATTTCTCCAGTTTCATAGAATCATAGAATATCAGGGTTGGAAGGGACCTCAGGAGATCATCTAGTCCAACCCTCTGCTCAAAGCAGGACTAATCCCCAACTAGATCATTTTGTCTAGATCATTTTGAATTTTAATCCCATCTTCCAAACACTTGCAACCCAAGTACTTGTGTTACCCAGGATCCTGCATTGGTGTACAAATATCTTAACTGTTGCTGCGTGGCTTCGCCCACATTCCTCCCCCCAGGTACAGTCATTCTACTGCCAGTATTGCCTATCTGACTGGTATCAGCACTATCCTTCCTCTTAAGGTCCATGCTCCTATCCTCTGCTGTTCCTTTCTCCATTGCTGTATCCTTTCTTACTTGATTTTCCTCCCTCTCCATGTTAAAATCAGGCATGGAGATTACATGAGCATCTCCCAATGGTCTCCCCGGAGTTCCTAGTTTAAAGCTCTTTTAATGAGTTCTGCCAACCTCCATCCCAGAAGTTTATTTCCCTCCATACTCATCTGGAGTCTATCTCATGAAAACTGACCTCTGTTCATGAATGCGTCCCCAGTGGTCAAACATTTCAAAGTCCTCCTTATAGCACCGCTGCCTGAGCCATTTGTTGATCATCAGAATCTTTTCTCACCTTCACTCTCCTGTAGGGACAGGCAGAATGCCACTGAAGACCACCTGAGCCTCCATTCCCTTAAACGTCTTCCCCAGCCTGGCATAGTCTCCCTTGATATGTTCCAGTGAGAATCTGTGTCATTTGTTCCCATGTGAAGGATAATCAGTGGATTCTTTCCTGCTCCCATTAGGATCCTCTTCTGCCTCTGGTCCACATCCCGTATCTTAGCTCCCGGCTGACAGCACACCCTTCTTTTCTCTGGATCAGCTAGGGTGACAGGCCTGTCTGTTCTTCTTAGTAGGGAGACCCAAATCACGTACATCCAGCCTTCCTCCCATTCTTTCTGGCTGCAAGTCCTCTTGTCTTTTATTCTCCTTTGCAATCTTTTGCAAGTCATTTTGAATCTTCCTGGGGCTCTGAACTCCGGTATCTTTGTTGGCTCTTTCCCTCTTCTTATTGGACTACCCACTCTTCTCTTCTTTCTTGCCCTCCCTCCTTAAAGAGACTTAGGCACTCGGTTCTGGCTCAGAAGTTTGATTGTGCCTTAAAATTGCAATAATCTGATGGAATATGACTTGCTGATTTTTAAATGTATTTTCAATCTGCTATTCCATTATAAAGACGTTATTCCACACACAAAAATAAAAAATCATTAATTCTGGTTTGTGAAGCTACTTACCTTTCCTTACCACAGCTCTATTGCAATATGGCTCAAATGTGCCCTGGCATTGTAAACTTCAGAGGATCAAAAATGTTTTAATCTCACAGAAATGGTGTATGTGTGTAAACGGCAGAGAAATGTGGCTAAATAAGGAGCCCACACTCCCAACTACCCACACTTGGGCATAGCCACTAAACCATGTCCTCTACAAAACTTCAGCAGTCATTGGAACAGGTGGAAAAATGAAGAGGGGAAGGAGAAGTCTGGCAGCAGCTGCTCTAAAAAGTACATTCTCACTCCTACACTTGTAACTAACAAGGTTCATGTAAAAATAAACAGAATTAGTTAGTGCTGCTCTGAAACGCACGGAGTCATCCGCCATAGTTTGTGAAACCCTTTAGAGGATCACACCGTGCAGCCACAATTTCAGAGAGAATGACAGCAAGTCAGACAAGTTGTTATACTTTCACTGATGGGAACGGGATTAGCATGGGTCCACTGGCCCCAGCCAGCAGACCTTCCAGGCATCATGCATCTCACATGACATTTCATGCATTCCCATTGCAAAAGCAAAATGTTATGCATTCAGTGGGACTCTGGGCTGCATGAGGGTTTGGGCTGCAGTTTAGTTTGGCCACCACTAGGGGCCAGCATGGCACTTATATAGCAAGATGGCTTTTCTATTGTTATCCCCAGCCATAGGGAACCCCACTGAAGAGTGGGAGGTGGCTTCAGCACAGGGGCGTCATTTCAGAAAAATTCTAGTGTGGGAGAAGGGGAGCAAAGTTGCGTCAGTATCCCCTCAAAAGGCCGCAGCTGCTTGTGGGGAGTTAGTGAACTGGTCCCACTAGGGTTGCCAACTTTCTACTCACACAAAACCAAACGCCCTTGTCCCCCTGCCCGCCCCTCCGAGGCCCCACCCCCGCTCACTCCATCCCCCTCCCTCTGTCGCTCACTCTTTCCACCCTCACTCACTTTCTCATTTTCACTGGGCTGGCTAAGGGGGCTGGGGTGCAGACTCCGGGGTGGGGTGAGAAAGGAGTTCAGAGTGTGGAGGGGGCTCTGGGCTGGGGCAGGGGATGAGTGGTTTGGGGTGCAGGAGGGTGCTCCAGAATGGGATCAAGGTGTTCAGAGAATGGGAGGGGGATCAGGGATGGGGCTTATGACATTCTCATAAGCAAACTAGGGAAATGTGGTCTAGATGAATTTACTAAAGGTGGGTGCACAACTGGTTGAAAGACTGTATTTGAAGTCTGGTGGCACCTTAAACGCTAACAGATTTATTTGGGCATTAGCTTTCGCGGGTAAAAAACCCCACTTCTTCAGATGCATGGAGTGAAAATTACAGATACAGGCATAGATATACTGACACATGAAGAGAAGGGAGTTATCTTACAAGTGGAGAATCAATGTTGAAGGCCAATTCAGTCAGGGTGGATGTGGTCCACTTCCAATAATTGAGGAGGAAGTGTCAATACCAAGAGAGGGAAAATTGCTTTTGTAGTGAGCCAACTACTCCCAGTCCCTATTCAAGCCCAAATTAATGGTGTTACGTTTGCAAATGAATTGTAGCTCTGCAGTTTCTCTGTTTTTGAAGTTTTTTTGTTGAAGCATGGCTACTTTTAATCTGTTATTGAATGTCCAGGGAGACTGAAGTGTTCTCCTACTGGCTTTTGTATGTTACCATTCCTGATGTCTGATTTATGTCCATTTATTCTTTTACATAGAGACTGTCTGATTTGGCCAATGTACATGGCAGAGGGGCATTGCTGGCACATGATGGCATATATCACATTAGTAGATGTGCAGGTGAATGAGCCCCTGATGGCGTGGCTGATGTCGGGTCCTCTGATGGTGTCGCTAGAGTAGATATGGGGACAGAGTAGGAAATGGGATTTGTTACAGGGATTGGTTCTGAGGTTAGTATTTCTGTGGTGTGGTGAGTATTTGCTTCAGATTGTGGGGCTGTCTGTAAGCGAGGACTGGTCTGCCTCCCAAGGTCTGTGAGAGCGAGGGATCGTTTTCCAGGGTAGGTTGTAGATCGCTGATGATGTACTGTAGAGGTTTTAGCTGGGGGCTGTACGTGATGGCCAGTGGTGTTCTGTTGTTTTCCTTGTTGGGCCTGTCCTGTAGTAGGTGACTTCTGGGTACCCGTCTCACCTGGGCGGGACGTGAGGAAAGAGATTGACATAGCTAAGTGTCGTTATTGATGATTTGCTGTTAAATTGGGAGGGCGTATCTAGCGGGGTCCCACAAAGGTCAGTCCTGGGTCCGGTACTAGTAAATATTTTCATTAATGACTTGGCTAATGGAGTAGAGAGTAGGCTTAGAAAATTTGCAGATGACTCCAGGCTGAGAGGGGTTGCAAGCGCTTTGGACAGGTTTAAAATTCAAAATGACCTTGACAAATTGGAGATTTGGTCTGAATTAAACAAAATGAAATTCAATTTAGACAAGTGCAAAGTAATTCACAAAATAAAATGCACAGCTGCAAAATAAAATGCACAGCTACAAAATGGGGAACAAGTGTCTAGAATGGTAGCACTGCTGAAAAGTATTTATAGTGGATCAAACTGAATGAGTTGCCAACGTGATGCAGCTGCAAAAAAAAGGGGGGGGGCTAATACTGTATGATTCTGGGGTGTATAAACAGGAGTGTTGTATGTAAGGCACAGGAGTTAATTGTCCTGCCCTACTTGGCACTGGTGAGGCCCCAGCTGGAGAACTGTGTCCAGTTCTGGTCATCACAATTTAGGAAGGATGTAGACAGATTGGAAACAGTCCAGATAGCAACAAAAATGATAAAAGGTTTAGAAAACCTGACCAATGATGAAAGGCTGAAAAAATTGGGCATGTTTAGTCTTCAGAATAGAAGACTAGGGGACAACCTAATAAGTCTTCCAATATGTTAAGGTCTGTTATAAAGAGGATGGGATTAATTGTTCTCCATGTCTGCTGAAGGTAGAAGTAGTAGTAATGGGCTTACTCTGCAGCAAAGGAGATTTAGGTTAGATATTAGGAAAAACTTTCTAATTATGATAGCAGTTAAGGTCTGGAATATGCTTCCAAGGGAGGTCGGGGGTTCCTATAATTTGGATGTTTTTAAAAACCAAGTTGGACAAAAAGCTGTCAGGGCTGGTTTGGTTTACTTGGTCCTGCCATAGCGCTTAGGGCTGGACTTGATGACTTTTCAAGGCCCCTTCCACCCTACATTTCTATGATTCTATACCTGCCAAATTTTGTGCAGTTCCATGTGACATCTTAGACAAATTTATCTATTTTCTTATATAACAGATAATTTGCATGTTTCAGAGTAACAGCCGTGTTAGTCTGTATCCGCAAAAAGAAGAACAGGAGTACTTGTGGCACCCTATATGCATCCGAAGAAGTGGGCTGTAGTCCACGAAAGCTTATGCTCTAATAAATTTGTTAGTCTCTAAGGTGCCACAAGTACTCCTGTTCTTCTTTTTGCGGATAATTTGCATAGAGCCACAAACATCAGATTTTAAAATCCTGTATGGATGTAGTGCTGGTGAAAGGTGTTCTCTTGAGACTTTATTTCCCTGATCGGGTTCTTCAAGCATGAAGAGCAAGTATGGAAGACGCAAGGGCCTTGTTCCTTACACACCTCATAAGAAGAGGGTCTAGGGGGAGGGGGACACAGGCATCTTGTGGGGGGAGCTGAGGGAAGCAGTGATGTTTGAGGAAGGTGTTGATGCTGGGCAGGAAGGAACCTGTGTGAGAGCTGATATAAGCTGGCATTGGCCCCTTTCAGTTGCACACATACAAAATGGGAAATGACTGCCTAGGAAGGAGTATTGCGGAAAGGGATCTGGGGGTTATAGTGGACCACAAGCTAGCGTTGAGTGCCAAGTACCAGGGAAGATGTGGACAAATTGGAGAAAGTCCAGAGAAGAGCAACAAAAATAATTAAAGGTCTAGAAAACATGACCTATGAGCAGAGGTGAAAGTAAGCCGGCTTCTCTGGCGGTCATTTAAAGGGCACAAAGGCTCTGGCCGCTGCAGGGAGCCCCAAGCCCTTTAAAGCGCCACCGGAGCTCCGGCAGTGGGGCTTGGGTGGCGTTTCAAAGGGCTCAGGACTCCCCGCAGGGGCCGGAGCTCCAGGACCTTTAAATCACCGCCCAAACCCAGCTGCCAGAGCCCCGGGGCCCCAGCAGCCAGGCTCCAGCAGGGATTTAAAAGGCCTAGGGCTCCCCGCAGTGGCCGGAGCCCCGGGCCCTTTAAATCGCCTCTGGAGCCCTGCCGCCGCTACCCCAGCCTTAGCCCAAGCCCTGCTGCCCCGGGGTAGCGGTGTCAGGACTCCGGAGCCCCGGGCCCTTTAATTCGCCCCTGAGCCCCGGGGCTCCCAGCTGCCTGTGCAGCTGGTAGCTCCGGGGTGATTTAAAGGCCCTGGGGCTCCCAGCCACAGCCCCAGGGCCTTTAAATCTTGAAAGGCCCCATCTCTTCCAGTTGAGGCCACGCCTCACTCAGGACTCCGGGACTGTACCGGTAAGTCCTTTAAGTTACTCACACTCCTGCCTATGATGGAAGATTGAAAAAAATTGGGTTTGTTTAGTCTGGAAAAGAAAAGACTGAGAGGGGACATGATAACAGTTTCCAAGTACATAAAAGGTTGTTACAAGGAAGAGGGAGAAAAACTGTTCTTAATCACTGAGGATGGAACAAGAAGCAATGGGCTTAAATTGCAGCAAGAGAGGTTTAGGTTGGACATTAGGAAAAACTTCCTAACTAGCAGGGTAGTTAAGCACTGGAATAAATTGCCTAGGGAGGCTGTGGAATCTCCATCATTGGAGATTTTTAAGAGCAGGTTAGACAAACACCTGTCAGGGATGGTCTAGATCAGGGGTCGGCAATCTATGGCACGCGTGCCAAAGACGGCATGCGAGCCGATTTTTAATGGCACGCTGCTGCCTGCCGGGATCCCGCTCAGCCCGCTGCCGGCCTAGGTGAACGGAACCCCAGGCTGGCAGCAGGTTGAGCAGGTCAGCGGCTTAAGATCAGCATTTTAAATGAAGCTTCTTAAACATTTTGAAAACCTTGTTTACATACAACAGTAGTTTAGTTATATTATATAAAGACTTATAGAGAGAGACCTTCTAAAAAAGTTAAAATGTATTACCAGCACGCGAAACTTTAAATTAAAGTGAATAAATGAAGACTCAGCACACCACTTCTGAAAGGTTGCCGACCCCTGGTCTAGATCGGGGTGGCCAACCTGTGGCTCCGGAGCCACATGCAGCTCTTCAGATGTTAATATGCGGCTCCTTGTATAGGCATCGACTCTGGGGCTGGAGCTACAGGCGCCAACTTTCCAATGTGCCGGGGGTGCTCACTGCTCAACCCCTGGCTCTGCCACAGGCCCTGCCCTCCCTCCACACCTTCCCGCCCACTCCCCTGAGCCTGCTGGGCCCTCGCTTCTCTGCCCCCGCCCCCCCAGAACCCCCAGCATGCCACAAAACAGCTGATT
The DNA here is from genome assembly GCF_013100865.1 of Trachemys scripta elegans. Taxonomy (NCBI): domain Eukaryota; kingdom Metazoa; phylum Chordata; order Testudines; family Emydidae; genus Trachemys; species Trachemys scripta. The sequence continues at coordinate 62,132,170 of NC_048298.1, forward strand.
GGGAGGTGCGGGGAGGGAGGGGAAGACGCTGATCTGGCTGGGCTGCCGATGGGTGGGAGGCACTGGAAGTAGTGGGAAGAAGCTGATGGGGGGCTGCTGATGTAACTGTGGCTCTCTGGCAATGTACATTGTTAAATTCTGGCTCCTACTCAGGCTCAGATTGGCCACCCCTGGTATAGAGAATACTCAGTCCTGCCATGAGTGCAGGGAACTGGACTACATGACCTCTCGAGGACCCTTCCAGTCCTATGATTCACTACCTTGAAGATGCACTATCTCTGGGTGAGTTTGCAGATTATTTGTTTAATTCCTCTGACATATTATACAGACATTAAATGGATTTTTAAAGATATATTTTAAAATTACACTGCTCTACGGCCAAAATGCTTCTGAAATAAATGTAGTCAAACTTTACTAATTCTGGGTCACTGAAAACGAAAATGCTGCTTAAAATTGTTGATTGGCTCTAGTTTTCAAGATATGCTATTGGGTCAGTATATACAACCCTTGACTTGGGAATGGCGGAGGATAAGTGAGTTATAAAGGGAAGGGATCTCAATTTAAACCAGAAATGACTAAAATACATCTTTGACTGGATCTATGAATAAATCTATGACTGGGTTTGGACAGTACTTGCTTTTTAGGCAAAACAATGAATGATGCAATCTGAAGCTGGTATTGCGTCATACATGATATGAATTGCATCATGTTATTCCTAGAAGTCATGGATGATGCAATTATAACGAAGCTTACATCACTCTGCTGAACAAATTGCCCTATATCAGCTCTAGAAATCATACACTGTCATGCTCTTTTATTTGTCAGTGTTTGATTTTGCAAAGGGACACATTTCTGTTTAGCCAAAGTGAGCAGAGATGCCTCGTACTTGTGTGAACAGTGCAGATAACTTCTGCTATGTTTGTAGTGAAGTGACTTTTGCATCACAAAAGCGCAGTATAACCACTATGGTTAAGAAAGCCCATCACCTTTATTTTGGCTGCAAAATTGGAGATCAGGACAAGAGGTGGGCCCCACACATATGCTGCAACACTTGTGCAACAAATCTTCGCCAGTGGTTGAACAGGAAAAGGAAATCTATGCCTTTTGCAGTGCCAATGATTTGGAGAGAGCCAACAGATCATACCAGCAATTGTTACTTCTGCATGGTGCCTCCAGTTGGGAAAGGTGTGTCAAAGAAGAAAAAGTGGACTGTGCATTATCCAAACATTCCATCAGCTATACGCCCAGTACCCCACGGAGAAGGACTGCCGGTTCCTGATGCCCCAGAATCATTCTCACTTGAGTCAGACGAGGAAGAGGATGAAACTTCTGGTCCTGAACCATCAATGTCGCAGAACCCACATTTTCTCCCATCCTCCTCCTCTGAACCACACCTCATAACACAAGGTGAACTGAATGACCTTGTCAGGGATTTGGAACTACCCAAGAGTAAGGCAGAGCTGTGGACTCCAGACTACAGTGTTACATAAACAGGACAGGTGAATATTATCATGTAAAGCAACCATAAACGCATGAAAAGACCTAGGTTTACAATTTATGATTAAAACTCTACTATCTACACAATATACATAGACACAAAATGTAAAAACTTAAATATCTTAGAAACAGTAGCCAATCAGTTGTTTTAATTGTCATATTTGAATTCAGCACATCAAAATACATAATAAATAGCACATTTTATCTCTGAAGCAGACGACTTCTCAAAAATTGTAGACCAGTGTTATTAGAGTAATTCTAGCTGATTCTCTACAAGCATAGTGCTTTCTATTGTTCCTTTAAAAATATTTAGTTCCGAAAACGATGGGCTAGACCAGGGATCGGCAACGTTTGGCACGCGACCCATCAGGGAAAGCCGCTGGCAGGCCGGGATGGTTTGTTTACCTGCAGTGTCCGCAAGTTCGGCCGATCGCAGCTCCCACTGGCCACGGTTCGCCATTCCAGGCCAATGGGGGCTGCAGGAAGCAGCACGGGCTGGGCCACCTCTTCCCACAGCCCCCATTGACCTGGAAAGGTGAACTGTGGCCAGTGGGAGCTGCGATCAGCCGAACCTACGGATGCTGAAAGTAAACAAACCATCCCAGCCCGCCAGTGGCTTTCCCTGACAGGCCACGTGCCAAAGGTTACAGATCCCTGGGCTAGACGATTAGTTTGTGATTTAGCTCATAGTAAGGTGCATTATGCTATGATGCTGTTCTTATAGTATCCCAGGATGAAGACTGTGCCTCAAAGAGTTAATCACCCTCCTGGTCTCCCTGCTGCTTTGGCGAGGGAGTGAATTGTGACAGGTGAACACCTGTCGCAGCATACACCCCAACTCACCGGCGTCACTACACCCCGGGGCATGTTGTTGGAGATAGAGTAAAGCCTCCACCTACCTTCATGGGGAGGGCTGAATGCAGTGGTTTTGCAAAGCATGTTTCACTCAGCACACATTAAGCGGTGGTACGGGACAAGGGAGTAAGAGATCACCTAATACCCCATATATTCCCTTGTGCACAGGACAGGCCATGATGTGGCTCCAAATAATTAAAGGCATTGGTAGCAACTCCATGGTTAAGGATTTTCCAGTAAAAAAAAAGGGATTAAATCCCTTCTTAGGCATGTAAAGTGTTGATACTGTAACTAAAATTACAATACTCAACCATAGGGTAGAGATTTAATTTTCTGGAAAGCTGCAAGTGAATCTATTGAGCACTTCAGGACTTCAAAGAGTGAAAAGTTACTCCCTCTTGAAACCTTATTGGTGAGTGCATGGTTTCTTTTTTAAATCTCTGTAAAATGGCTTTGTTTTAAAACCTTCAAACATTAGGCAGACTAAGAACTAAACACAATTTCTATATATAAAAGTTAAATTCTTAGCATTATTAATTGTAACTGTTTCTATTCACAGAACACTTCCAGGAGAAACTATGACACCAGGACCTACTACATGGACATTACACAACACCCTAACATTAGCAACTTACCAAGTCTGCCCCTTATCACAGTTGAATTATCTGTACTCTCCAAAGGACTGAACTTCTGCCCCATCACAGAACCAGATACCGCACTAACAAGTGAAGACTCTGTGACAAAGAATTTTTCACAAGATGACACCATCAACAACTAACACGTCCCCACTGGCAGTTACAAGAAAAAAAGAATAATCTGATTGGACAACCCACAGGGGACAAAACCAACTCAAGACAAATTGCTCAAACAGGGCAATTACAGCCCAAGGCTGGGGTTTTTTCCACCTCTAAGGCAAACCAAACCAGCCAGCCTAAGAGGACTTCGGTCTCACCCCACTGGCTAACCGCAAGTCTCACAAGCAATCTCCTTAGACACTCCAGTTTCCCAGTATTACCACCAGTGCCACTCGTTATGGGGACAAATGGTTATGAAAACCAATACCCAAGTAAAAGAAAAAGGTTGTCCTGATCCCAAAGGACCAAGCCCCAGACCCAGGTCAATATACAAATCAGATCTTACCCACAAATCACGCTGTTGCCAATCCTTTAGAATCTAAAATCTAAAGGTTTACTCATAAAAGGAAAAAGATAGAGATGAGAGTTAGAATTGGTTAAATGGAATCAATTACATACAGTAATGGCAGAGTTCTTGGTTCAGGCTTGCAGCAGCGATAGAATAAACGGCAGGTTCAAATCAAGTCTCTGGAATACATCCCCCGCTGGGATGGGTCCTCAGTCCTTTGTTCAAAGCTTCAGCTTGTAGCAAAGTTCCTCCAGAGGTATGAAGCAGGATTGAAGACAAGATGGAGATGAGGCATCAGCCTTATATAGTCTTTTCCAGGTGTAAGAACACCTCTTTGTTCTTACTGTGGAAAATTACAGCATAATGGAGTCTGGAGTCACATGGGCCAGTCCCTCCATACTTTGCTGAGTCTCAAGGCATATTTGCCTTCTCTCAATGGGTCCACTGTATAGCTGATGGTCCTTAATGGGCCATCAAGCAGGCTAGGCAGAGCTAACACCAGTTTGTCTGGGATGTTACCCAGCAGCATAGCATAAGTTTGAAATACAGACAGTATAGGGCCAATATTCAAAACTTCAACAACAGCATAATCATAACCAGTAAACCATAACCTTGTCTTAGACACCCCATTTGACCCCCTTTATACAAGATTTGCGTGCCACTACAGGACCTTGGTTGCAACAATGATCTATATGGTCCCAGATTATATCAATAACGTCACAACCACCTATTACAAAGAATTCAAAGACAACGCCACACCACAATTCACCCAGTAATTTAAGGAGACCATCAAATCCTTCCGGAAACAAATCCAACCTCAATCCCCAGCTAACCCATTACAGAGACCTTCTATATGCTTCTCAAGATATATAAACAAGAGAACCCAGGCAGAACCATCATATCTCGCTATGGCACTGTTACTGAAAGAATATCGGGACTCATAGAAACCATCCTCAAACCACTCACCACACAAAGGGCCAGCCCCTCCAGGACACAATGTACTTCCTCCAGAAACACATCAACAGCCTCCCTCAGAACATCTTCCTTGCCACCATGGATGTTATACCTCCCTATACCCCAACATCCCTCACCATAAAGGCCTTGCTGTCTCCCTCAAATATCTACAAGACAATGGACAACATTTAGATATCTACCCAAACACATCATAAAACTCAGCCGTAACAGTTTTACATTCATCAAACACTCTGTCCAAACCATGGGAACAGCCATGTGTACTAGGATGGCTCCCCAATATGCCAACCTCTTCATGGGCCACCTTGAGAAAGAATATCTGGACTAATATATTATTGGTTTCCTGGTGCATCTCAGATACATGATATTTTCATCCTCTGGACAGATGACCTAAACTGCCCGAGATTTGCACCACCCATCCATCAAACTCTCTCTAGAACACTTCCAAACAGCATCAACTTCCTGGACACCACGATCAGCTTAAACAATGGAACGCTATAAATGACAATTTACAAGAAATCCAAAGAACACCACACCTACTTTCACAGATCCAGCAATCACTCCAAACACACCAAAAAATGTGTTAGCTACAGCCAGGCACTCAGATACCCATAGAACAGGGGTCAGCAACCTATGGCACGCGTGCCAAAGACGGCAAGCGACCCGATTTTTAATGGCAGGCAGCAGCGTGCCATTAAAAATCCTGCCCAGCCTGACCCAGCCCACTCTTCTCCGCACTTCGCCCCACCCACCCCCTGCCCGGGCAGGAGGCAGAAGCTTGGTCCTGCTGGCTGCCCCTCCTCCTCCTCTCCGTCCCTCCCTCCCTGCCGATCAGCTGATGGCCCTTGCTGTGGGAGGAATGGAGGAGGTGGAATAGAGGCATATTCCCTTCAGCCCCTGCCGTGAGCACCCCACGACCCCAGCCCACACCCCCAGCCCTCTGCCCTGAGCCCTGCACCCCCCACACACACCCAGCCCTCTGCCCTGACCCACCCTCTCTCATACACACACACACACACACACACACACACACACAGCCCTCTGCCCCGCACACACCCCAGGCCCATGCCCTGAGCCCTGCACTCCACACACCACCCCAGGTCCCTGCCCTGTGCCCTGTACCCCCTTCACACACACCCAGCCCTCTGCTTGACTCCTTCCCCCCCCCAAAACCCCAGCCCTGACTCTGGCATCCCCACACATACCCAGGCCCCCCACCCCATGCCCTGACACCTGCACCCCCCTCACATGCCCCCAGCCCTCTGCCCTGACTCTTGCACACACACCCCACATCCCCAGCCCCCCCATACTCCATGCACCCCCCACATCCCCACCCCCACCCTGAGCACCTGCACACACACCCCGCACATTCCCACCTGCACCCCTCACACCAAATGGGAGCTGCCCAGGTAAGCGCTCCACACCCAAACTTCCTGCCCCAACCCTGAGCCCCCTCCCTCATTCTAGCTCCTGCCCAGACCCTACACCCCAACCCCCAGCCTGCTCCTTCACCCCCAGCCCTGTGCTCAGTGCACTCCCACCCTCAGCTCAGTGCAGAGAGAGAGGAAGAGAATGGGCCAGAACCAGGGAGAAGGTAGGTACCCACTGTATGTGGGCAGGGCCGGGACCCCAGACCGGCAGCGGGCTGAGCGGGGTTCTGTTCATCTAGGCCAGCTGCGTGCTGAGCGGGGCCTGCGGCCAGGATCGCAGCTGACAGGAGCCAGTGGATGGAACCCCTGAGCGGCAGCGGGCTGAGCCGCTCAGCCCACTGCCAGTCTGGGGTCCCGGCTGTTGGCCCTGCACAGCCCGCTGCCAGTCTTGGGTCCCTGCTGCCGGTCCCTTGCCAGCCGGGGTCCCGGCCACAAGCCCCGCTCAACCCGCTGCCGGCCTAGGTGAACAGAACCCCAGACCAGCAGCGGGCTGAACGGGCCGGCGGCATAAGATCAACATTTTAATTTAATTTTAAATGAAGCTTCTTAAACATTTTGAAAACCTTGTTTATTTTATAATACTACAATAGTTTAGTTATATAATATACAGACTTACAGAGTGAGACCTTCTAAAAAACATTAACATGTATTACCGGCACGCGAAACCTTAAATTAAAGTGAATAAATGAAGACTCGGCACTCCACTTCTGAAAGGATGCCGACCCCTGCCATAGAATATGCTCCAAGGAGCAAGTCTGGGATACACACCTTAACATATTTAACCATTATTACCAAAAAAGGACACTCCACCTGAGAAATAGATTGTATCATGGAAAGGACCACCCAAATACCCCAAGAGCATCTGCTTCAATACACGGGGGGGAACCTCACCAACTGCACCAACCCCTAGTTGTCACCAACCCCCCACACTGGGTATCAAACAATTACAACCCATACTCTATGTCGACCTCATCCTGAAAAAAAAAATATTTCGTGAACTCCCTCTTCTGGCCTTCAAACACCCCAAGCTCAAACTCATCAGAAGCAAATTCCCAATATTCCAAGACACACCAACTCAAAGTGGCACCCCACCCTCCCGCCAGAACAGATACAAAACCTGCAGACATATCTCCACTGCTAACGTCATCAATACCCTCCCCCCTCCAAAAAAAAAAAAAAAAAAAAACACCTTTCAGAATCCATGGGTCCTAAACATGCCTATCACAACATACAGTGTAACAACCACCATGTGCGTGGAATCAGACAATCACTATGCTCAAAATGACAGTATGATTTTCACACAGAAAACCTACTGGTCCGCGCACCAGCTCCAGGCTCCGCTCCAAAGTCCTGAATGAAATGATTAAAAATATATATGTTGTTTCTGCTTAAATTTTTGATTTGGTCAGTAAGCCATTTTTTGTCCAAACAAAAACAAATAACGATCAGAAACCCACACATCAATGAAAAATGTTGGTCAGCTCTACTTAAGAGACAGCATTGATTCTCTATCTCAGTTCTCCTCTGCAGAGTCGCAGAGCACAGCTAAGGGCTGGAAGTATGGTTGCCAGTCCTGCTGTGATACCATGGCTGTAACACAACAGGAGCTGTCCCAGTGCAAGGAGCAAATTCCCTCCATGCAGCTGGGCACACACTAATTTTGAAGACCTGGATCCCTGACTGTCCACTTCCTTTTTTGGCCCCACACCAGATCCATTTCACAACCCCACCAACTTTGCAGACCACTGGATAGGATGCGGGGGATAGAATGTTCAGATCCTTCAGCTACATTGAACTCAGATGTTCCCATATTCACATTAATGCAAAAGGAGAGGAAATTAATGCTATAATGAATTAAAGCTTTCTTGGTTAAATGCAGTCAAATTTAAAAAAAAAAAATCTTTTTAGTGCCATTCACATATGAAGTCACCTTTTATGGGTAACAAACTCGTATAAACTTTTCTGGACAAAGACAATGTCATACAAAAAATGCTGTTTTCAAACTATGAATTGTTCTAGCTGACAGCACAGTAGGTACTATAGCATGGGATTTACTGCATATGATAAAAAAAAATCAAGTTTTATATATGAAGTGAGAAAAAATATCCAATGGGAAATCTGAACTGAACCATAAATCATGAGAAGAACATGGAGATTAGAATCCTAGAAGCACTGCACATTAAATGAACAGTATACAATTCAAAATCAATTGAAACGAATTCAGTACTTTTGCTATTATAGCATAATAACTGTCAATTTGAAAGATGAAGGTTGCTTATTTCAAAAGAACCCATAAAGTAATTCTTTTCCTACCTAAAATATAGGTACTTATAAACTGTAGTGTCAGTCAGCCAAACAAATTCACAAAACACCTCAGAGCAATGCACTTCAGTTAGAGAATATTCATAAAGGATTTAGAAAAATCTCTCAACTCATTGACCTAAATATTACAAAGCAAGTCATCACTCTATCTTCTAGAGGCAACAGTGTTAGAAAATGTCAATTACCATATTTCTTATCTGACAATTGAACTACTACTGTCTTAACAATACTTTGCATTCCTATAGCATCTTTCACCCAGATACCTCAAAGTATTTTACAAACATAAGCAGCTAATACAGTGTCTCATTGCAAAAACTAGGTAACTGTATAAGCTGATGATGTTTATAAAGTACTTCGAGGTACGTGGATGAAAGATGCTATAGGATTGCGAAGTATTGTTATGCCTACATGCAATTTGAGATTTTATGTTTATTACATATAAGTACAAAGGTGTCTCACAAGTCACACTTGGCACTGTAAGGTTCATCCAAATTACTGAAGATTAGGAATTAGTGAGAAAGTGATCATCACATGGAAAAAGCAGGGAGAATATGTCACAAAAGTGTACTTTCCTCATTTATTTTGATTACCTTAGCTTTACTGTTTGTGTCACTATATTCTAGTATAATAGAAAAAGTACTAGAGTACTAGAATACTAGAGTACTAGAGCACATCTTTATATGCAAGGAAGTCATAGCAATTATAAGGGCTCCACCTCAAAAAAATCTGTATTAATAAATGGTGGGGGGCAGGGAGAACAACTATCAAATTTGCATTTTTGCTTCCCTCGCCCCCATGTGATGTGGGGGAAGAAGAAATGGATGGCAAGCCAACATTATCTTGGCAGCCACCTTACTAAATTTTTGTTTCTTTGAGTGGTAGGTTGACTCAGCACTTTAATGCTCTCATTACTAAACTACTACTGTTAAACCACACTGCTCTGGGATTTAGGCTCACAATTACAGTGCTGTCTTGCCAAAATATGAAAATGTTGAGAATTTTTCACTGCAGTTGATATAGTGGCTACCCCAGTAGAAGTAAAGACAATTTAAAATGTTAGAAATATTGCAAACTCAGGAGGAGGTAGAGACAGCATGTAAGAGTCATTAATGCTCATCTACAACTGCTTTCTGGTCCCCATAACAGCCATCAGCATTCAATAAATGAAAGATACACGGCAAGGCTAGATTTGGAAGCAAGTTAACACATTGCACTCTTAACAAAATAAAATATTAAAAACAAACATTTTAAAGTCATGAATAAAATATGCATATAGCTTAGTGCTGCAGAAAGAATTAATCACCTTTATGGCACAAAATGACAAATTTAAAGTAGATTAAATTAGATCATACATGGTGTGCTGAGATGTGGAATAAAGGTTTTTAAAATCAGCAATAATTTGGCAAGACCTTATTATTCACAAGAGTTATGCAGGTCATCCTACATTCCTGTTAAAAACTTTATATGCTGGTATACCATCATATTTTCTACACGACATATATTTTACAGAAAATGCTACTTTAGAAATGATTTAGAATTTTACACAAAATGTTATTGAGACTATTTTCTTCATCTCTTCACCTCCGAAACTCAGTTTCCCTTTCAACCAGGAATTCAAAAGTACAAGAAACAGGGAAAGAAAAATTGTAACTGATGCATTTAAAACACCTCCAAAAGTCCTAAAATAGCTTTTCTGTACATTGCAATGTCTGTTTTTTCAGCCAATATCTTAGGCTCTTCCAGAGACATCAAAATGTTGTGTATCCCACTGAAAAACTGAGAATCTCCTCTTCCCAATGGCATAAAGTTCCAATCCTCACCCTGTGTGATTCCAAGGCATTGGACAGCTCGTTGTTCCAACACTTACAGTTGCTTATGTATTTCACCTCAGACCAATTTAATTTTGTCGGGACATTTCATATTGAGGGGCAGGGTGAAGGGAGTAAATACACCTCTATCCCGATATAACGCGATCCAATATAACACGAATTCGGATATAATGCAGTAAAGCAGCGCTCCGGGGGGGCGGGGCTGCACACTCCAGCAGATCAAAGCAATTTAGATATAGCGCGGTTTCACCTATAATGAGTTAAGATTTTTTGGCTCCCGAGGACAGCGTTATATGGGGTAGAGGTGTATTTCTTTTGCAGGTTGATTTTTTTTTTTTTAAGTGGACGTTTGAAGATGAACTGAAGTCTGAAATGTTAGAATAAGACCTGGGGAGATGGATTAGTGAACAATGCACAGGTGAGATAGTCAAAAACATGCATGATAAATAAATGTATCACATAGCTATGCAATTCGTCACATTGTTACACAATTTTAATCAGGGTGGATAAAAGTCAATGATTTAAAAAAAAATTAAAAATCGGATTTTTTTATTTGAATCAGATTTTTTTGAGAAAATAGTTTTTTTCCCCTCAAAAAGCATCTAAAGATAGTTTTAATTAAAATATATTATAGCTCAAAGATATCTCATCATGGAATAGGGATTATAAATTCTATAGTATGAGACAATATATTCATGTAATGTTTAAGAAAAAAGTTTTGTAAATGAGTTCCAATAGTTCATGGATTACGGACCCAATCTTATGGGGTTCCAGGGGCTTCTGTATAGATTATTTAGGTTAATCTTTCTATCTACCCAAAGGGACTCAGTGCTCAGTCTAGAAGATACCATCAGAGATGCTTAGTTTTTTTGCAGTTATCAAACTGTGGGTGTCTCCAGAGATAACATGCTTGTTAACAGCAAAAATGTTTTTAAATAAATGAATGATATATAGAGGTGAGAAATAATAGACCTCAATCCTATTGCCCCTCTGCAAATTTGCGCACACAGAGAGTCAATCCCTTACCTCTCTCTAAAAGCACAAAGTTTCAAAAAGTTCAATGAATAGAAGATTGATGGGAGCAGAATAGATCTGGACAAGGAGAAGAAGTCTGGAAATAAATGTGAGAAGGGAGGGAACAGGCAGTAGAAACAAAAGTGAAATTGTTTGAGCAGCATATTCCAGCAGTCTTGAGGTCTTTCTGAGTGTAGCCTTCATTGATTTGAGATCTACCATACCATTCTCTCACTAGAAGGGAAAACCTATAATGGCAGCAGGCGGTAAAAGAGACCCAGTTTGGGAATATTTTAATGAAGTTCCTCTACCTGTGAGTAAGACAGGCATGCATGCAAAATGCAAACATTGGAACAAAGAAATGCAAGGCCTAGTTGCCCGAATCAAACATCATCATGAGAAATGTTCCTTCTCAGGAGGAAGCTGCGCTGAAGATGATGAAAGGAACATGTCTGAACATGCAGGATCTTCAGGTTGGTAAACTTTATTTCATATTTCTTTCTTAAGGACTGCCTGTCTTCCTTCTGGACTATTCTTGAATTCTCATGTTTGAGCAAAACAAATAGTTGTTACTCTATAGTATCATTTAGACGCAGTTGTGATAAAAAATAAATAGGTGAAACAGGCAGATCTTCCTTTTACAATTTCATCTTTAAAGTAGTACTGAGTGTCAGTGAATGCAATGAGTAATACTAAATGAGCAGTATGATGATGATAATTAAATAACTGCATTGACTTATTTTGTTTAGGAAAATCCATCCATGTGATAAAGTGTATGAAAAGAGAAATTGAGCAGTGTGCAAAAGGTCTAGAGGGTAAAATTGTTAACCTGAGTCTTGATGGGTGGAGCAATGTCCACAATGATCCTGTTGTACGTGCTTGTGTGACAACAGAAGAAGGGAATGACTTCCTTACAGAAACAATTGATACATCAGGAAATACACACACAGCAGAATACTTACAAAAAGCAGCAGTAAAAGCTATAATAAACTGTGACAAAAAAAATCAAATATCTAGTACACAGCTTGGTCAGAGACAATTCTGCAAATGTATCCAAGATGAGAAGAAATTATTTAGAAGAGAGTCCCAAGCTAATAACATACTGTTGCAGTGCTCATTTGATGCACCTCCTAGCCAAAGACTTCAGTGTTCCAGAAATAAAGGCTAATGTTGTTGAAATTGCAAAATACTTCCGTAACAACCACTTTGCAGCAGCTGCTCTGAAAAAAGTGGGAGGAACCAAGCTAACTCTCCCACAAGCGTGCAATGGAACTCAGTAGTGGACTGTTTTGAGCACTATATCAAGAACTGACCTAATCTGATGAGTTTGAGAACAAAATCGTGAAAAAATAGATGGCACTGTCACAGCCAAAGTTTTCAACATTGGGCTTAAGAGAAATGTTGAACACATGGTGAGTACCCTGAAGCCTATTTCTGTAGCCTTGAACAAAATGCAGGGAAATAGCTGTTTTATTGCTGACGCTGTTCAAATTTGAAAGGAACTGAGTAAGATCTTAAAAAGAGAAATATGCAATGACAGAGTTAAATTACAAGCATTAAAAAAAACAAATGGGACAAGCACTATCTCCAGCTCATTTTCTTGCAAATATTCTCAATATTCGGTACCAGGGTCAAGAGGAGTTGACTATGACGTGGTCATCCAACAATCATCCCTCCATAATGCCAACTATAATAAACTTCAGAGCTAAGGGTGAACCAGTCAAGAAATAGATGTTTGGTGATGATGTTTTAAAGAAAGTCACACGAGTGAACTGGTAGAAGTCACTTAAGCACTTGGATTCAGAGACTGTTGAAGTGATAATCTCACTTTTAACAGTAGTATCTTCTTCTGCCGGTGTAGAAAGAATATTTTTTTCCTTTGGACTAATTCATTCCAAATTGAGAAATCATTTGGGACCTGAAAAAGCAGGAAAGCTTGTTTTTCTTTTCCAGATTATGAAAAAACAGGAAAATGAAGGTGAAGATGACTGAGTTAGTTAAGTTTCTCATGTTGACCTGCCTGACATAGTCAATTTAATTTTTTTTTATTTTGTTTGTTTAAATATTTCATTTAACTATTTTAGTTAAAAACAATTAACAAAAACAAACTTGATTTTAAAAAACTAGAATGTTTAACAGAATTAAAAAATTCATATGCTTGCTTGTTTTGTTAAAATATTATATGTTTGCTGTTGAAGAAAAAAATCCAGAATACATAACGTTGTTTTAGTTAAATAAAACAATCTAAATGCATGTCTGGTGATGTTCTCCTCCTACTACCGCATCGCAAGAAAATCCTCCAAATATTAATCATTAACCTGTTGAATTGGAGATAGTTCACCTCTCAATGGATTTCATAAATATCTGCTTCAGTTACCTTTGGTAAATGAAATAACCAAATTATTCATTTTCTGGTATAGCTGAAAAACTAATCTGAAAAGTTTTCAAAATAAATCACTTTAAAAATGTATAGTGTGTACCTTCTAAAAATGAAACCTACATTTATCTTTGAGTTGTGAAGTATATATATTAAGGTTATAACAACCAACAAGAATTCACTTTTATGTAGAAATCCATGATTAAATCGAGTCTTCTTGACTAGTGATTTAAATCAATTTGATTTAAATCAAATCCACTCTGATTTTAATCTCTCAGAATTTTATTTATATCACACACACACACACACACACACACACACACACACACACCCACCCCTCTACTGGCAACTAAGGTTGCAGCAGGACATATGCCACCAACCCAGATCCTTGAAAGCATGGTATGATGAATTGGGGTTATGACTGTACAATTTTGAATTCTGACAGATATTGTGAAGTTGCATTATAAAAACTACTGTATTGTCTGTGCCTAAACATTTGTATGTCCACCAATGCTAACAGGTCCTGTAGCACATATACACTAGATCAGGGGTCGGCAACCTCTGGCACGCGGCTCGCCAGGGTAAGCACCCTGGCGGGCCGGGCCAGTTTGTTTACCTGCCGTGTCCGCAGGTTTGGCCAATCGCGGCTCCCACTGGCCACGGTTCACCGCTCCAGATCAATGGGGACTGCAGGAAGGGCAGCCAGCACATCCCTCGGCCTGCGCCACTTCCCACAGCCCCATTGGCCTGGAGCGGTGAACTGCGGCCAGTGGGAGCCACGATTGGCCGAACCTGAGGACGCAGCAGGTAAACAAACTGGCCTGGTCCGCCAGGGTACTTACCCTGGCGAGCCGCGTGCCAGAGGTTGCCGACCCCTGCACTAGATAGACACAATGAGAATGTGCTTAGGACTTAGCAATCCTATTTAGGTACAAACATCTGGAACACTGGGTAAGCTTCCTCCTTAGAAAACCAGTTTAGCTGACTCCTGATGGCAGAGAAGATAGAAGCAATGGAAATGTAACAGGAGTAGAACAAGAGGGGCCAGGTGATCAATAGGAGTTTAAATAAAGAACCACACAGGAACAGAGGGTGCCAAACAAGACGACGATGCATGAGGCAAAAGAGAGCATGGTCACAGAAGCTGGGTGAGGGGCTCCAGGAGGGAGAAGTCATCCAGCACGTAGCAGCCTTATGAAGCAGCAGTGCCTGCCAACTTTCCTGAGCCCAGATGTCCCAAGGACTCTGGACAACCCAAGGGACTTAGATCCCAGGCCCAAGGAATGCCACGGAGTGGTGGGGAAACTAAGGCAGGGGACATATGTTTAGCATTTGTTATTTAGTATGAGCTGTACTCTCCTGGGTTTTAGTTGATTAAATATAAAGAGCATAAAAGCGTTAGTCTGTGAAAAGTGCGTGTGTCTATGTTGACTGCTTCACAACTGCTGTGTACCCTTGAGAGAGTTAAACAGTAAACCAGCAGCTTCACACCTTTGGAACGGAGTTCCAGGAACAGTGACCAAGCCATCCTGTATGTCAAGGAGACTCCTATTTACAATCCAACTCAATTTAATACTCGATTTAATACTGTTATCTCCCGCATAAAAGTAATACAAAAGCATCAATTTATACCAGATTTAAAAAATTCAGCTATGTTACCCAGAAGCATATGTGTCAGCCACATGTGCAATCAGCATAGGCTGCAGAGCCAGGGTGGGAGGGGGCCACCCAGGCCATGGCCAACCGCTTTTTGGCCAAGTTGAAGCAGTGCTATGACCATGTGTGACATTATCGGATTAAGATATGACCATATAGATCATTGCTGCAACCACTGTTACATATTTGCAACAAATCTCATACAAAATTTGGCATGTAAGTGGTCTATGAAAACGTTATGATTTGCGGTTTATGATTATGCTATCTGTATGCATGTATTATTTTTGTATTTGAAGTTATGAGTATTGGCTCTATACCTGGATTTAAAATGTTTGCTCCTGGGACAACGCCCACAAGGTAGTTAGCCAGCACATCTTGGAGGGACTATTCAGATTAAATGATTCATCAAGACACACTTAACTGACAAAGCACCATGGGAGACACCCATCTACACTGAATGGGCTGTCTTGTAAATGTACTGTCTGGGATATAGGTAATGATTACCTGCCGTGACTAAGCAAAATTATGCATGGACATGTGACTTGCCCATGTGATTCCAAACCCCATCTTGTCACCTGTGATTTTCTACTAGCTGTGCTGAGGGCTTTGTTTGAAACAATGAGTTTCCCTCCTAATGGCAGAAGCTATAAAAGGACCTGGAAACACCTCCATTTTGCCTCTTTCCTGCTCAAACCTCTGGACTATGACCTTATACTAATAGGGGCATTCTAACCAATGGACTGAATACCTTCCAATGTTTTGGAAGCAACCAGAGACTTAACAAGCCAGCAGTTTATTCCATCACTGCTACAAGCCTGAACCAGGAACTTTACCATTACTGTATGTATTTGATTCCTTTAACCAACTTTAACTCTCACCATTCTTTCTTTTTATGAATAAACCTTTAGATTTTAGATACTAAAGGATTGGCGACAGCAAGATTATTGGGTAAGATCTGAGTTATATATTGACCTGGGTGTGTGGCTGGTCCTTTGGGATCAGAAGAACCTTTTATTTGATGAGACTGGTTGTAAAGAACCACACATCTTTAAATCCAGTGTTTTTGGGGGTGATACAAGGACTGGAATATCTAAGGAAACTGCTTACCTGACTTCTTGTTAGCCAGTGTGGTGAGACAGAAGTATACTGTTGTTGCTGGTTTGGTATATCTTATGGAGGAATAACCACCAGTTTGGTGTGTGTCTCCCTATTTTTCAGCAGTTTGTCCTGAATCTGGTATTCTCAGTTGTGACCCACAAAGGCACGGTTATACTATGTGCACCACAATGCAATGCCACTCACTCTGATTTGGAGGGGTAGGTGTAGGGGCAAAGAGTGCTACCTTCACTGTACTTCAGCAAGATCATAAATAAGGTAAACACACGTTTCTATGTGATCATTTAGCAGAGTAATACAAGGGAACTCATATTGTGTTTATTCAGATAGGCTTTATTAGCAAATTAAGTACCACCACAAATCTCCCGGAAATTAATTTAAAAGTGTTAGTCAGTATGGTTCTGGGAGACTGGTGAGTTTAAGTACCGACTCCAAGCAGTCTGAAGGTCAAGGAGATTAGGTGGTTGGACACAGGGTTCCAATGCAGAGAGGGAGAGGTGCCAGATAAAAGGTTTGTGCTTGAGTGTGTGCCTAGAAACCCTAAGATTAGGTTTCAGAGTGGTAGCCGTGTTAGTCTGTATCAGCAAAAACAACAAGGCGTCCTTGTGGCATCTTAGAGACTTACAAATTTATTTTGGCATAAGCTTTCGTGGGCTGGGCTGTTCCTGGACTCTGTTAAGGCTCCAGGATCTTGAAACACCTGAATTCAGAGCAGCAGAGGCTTGGCTTTCCCTCACTGCAGTCCTAGTGGGTAGCTAGTAGGGACCACTCACTAGAATCTGTGACACACACAAACAAGTTAACAGACAAGCCTCCAGCATTCCTGGCCACCTTCACAGATCTACAGCACTGCACATAACACACTCCAAAAAAGCAAATAATTTCCATCTCCAACACATTCCAAAACGCAATATGTACCCCAGTTTTATCCAATTAACTCTGCCATGCAAAACCTTGCTAGAAACTTCATACTCTCATAAACAGACATATCTGACTATTAAATAGTCCATTAATTTGGAAAATTAGTCTGTTTTAATATAGTCCACAAACTTTTAAGAAGGCCCAAGGTTACACCAGGATCCACTAGAACAAGTCCTTGACATTGATTTATAGTCCCACTGAAGCCAATGTGACTCTGTGGGGGTCTGCACAACTAGCTCAGGCCCATACATTACAAATTAACACATGGAATCTTCAACACTGTCTGGTCCATGTTCAAGAAATAAGACAACTCATTAATTGCAACGTATAAATGCTGTGAATCAATTAAGAGTTTGTAAAGGATAGGGAGTTAGTGCTTTAACTAAAGGCTCCAATCCTTAGGTACATGCTTAAAGGTTTTCAGGATCACAGTCCAATGGCTCAATTTTGTGTATATTATTCAGATATTCCACACTGCAGGAGGTCACAATTCCGGACCACGTGGCAAGACAATTTATTCCTTAGGTTGTCCGGACACAAATCCAGTAAAGAAAAGGAAGAAAATACACTTTTTATTAAAATAAGGCTTGAAAAGTTTCAATTCTTATCATAAGATGGAGCCTTCTCTCCTAAAGCATAGCTGTCTAGCATTTTGTCTCTCTTTTTGCACCCATACAGTAAGTTGATAAGTTGGGAATTACTTTATCAGAAAACTTTGTACCTTTGCATGAGCATGAATGGCAGAGAGCTCAAAAACAACCTGCTGCTATATTTTAAATGCTAGTTTAAAAAATACCCTGTGTAGTTTAGCTATATAAATAACCTGTAGCAAATAAAACTAATTTGGCCTCTTGCTATATCTGCAAATTGCCCACAAGCATTTTACAATTCTCAAATTAACTAATTTGAAATTATAAGAATTTATAGTTGTTGCTCTATATTTACATCAGCTATACGAAGAAGAAGATTATAAGAATGATCTCTCCAACAGCACTTTTCATATATAGATCCCAGAGTGCTTTATAAATAACGCTAGATTTGCAGACTTCAAGCAGTTCATTGCAGGTATTTTCAATATAAAAAGCTGTAGCTATGTTGTTTAGTTTGGACACTAATCCTATAGTATTATTTCTGCTTCCTGGATGTAAAATTATTAACTCTTAAAATCATGTTTCTGGTGATCAGACTTGAATTTGAGCTCAAATTTCACTTTCCCTGTATATTCTCTAATATTACCTTAAAATGTAATATTTCTATGAATATTTATTTTACTAAACTTGTCCAACAGAATAGTCAAAGAAAGCAAACTCAAAAAGTATGTAATCACAGCAGAAGAAAATGCAGGTTTTTTTATTTGAGCAAATATTCACTGAATTTTTGAAAGGGTTTATCTGTTCCTACTGCCTAGTAACTAACAAAAGATGGAAGATGATGCAAGGCCTTAAATTACTGGGGCTACTAATGTTCTCTCTTCAAGCAGTTCCCTCTTTAAATGTGTTTCCTGGCTAAATGACCAGCTGCCAGCCAGAGAAGAGCCAACTCTCCACATTGGACATCTAGCAGATTCCTAAAGCAGTCGCAGCTCTAGACCAGTGTTCTATCACCCAACCAGCCTAGCAGACCAGAGTTCCATCTCATTTTTCCTGTCTTATGGTCTCATCTGACTCCAATAACAGTGGGCCTTGGTGAGACTGAGCCCTCTAACTTGCCCTCCCTTGAAAAGTTGTACTTCAGCTCTACCACTGGGCTTCTTTGGCCCTGTGGGTTATGGAAGGCCTCAAATACAGGCTTGACACAGCCTGCAGGATGCAGCAGGATGGCTGAATATTGTTATATGGAGGTAGGAAAAAGGAAGCTGAATAGGACCGGTCCTTTGTTATTGCACATAATGCCCTGTCAATCTAGAGCCAGCTCTGTTCCCAACCATGTTATCAAGTTCCCTCTTCCACAACTAGCAGTAACAAGACTGCTATAGTAGAGTACTAACGTTGAACAGAATCACAGTTTCATTCTCTGTGGTCATAAAGAGGAGAGGGGCATTTTTCAGGAGGTGAAAGTATTGATAGATATTTTATATATATTTATATATGTTTTCCCCCACACACAAACTGCCACTTTTACCAGGGTTAAGAAGCTAACTTCTAACAGTACGGAGCCCTAATACTGTTTTGGTGAAGAACAGCTGTCCCAATTTATGTTTTCTATAATCAAAGATGTTAGAATCTCTCTCTTGCTCTCTCACACACTCACGTTGAGCAACCCCTCATAGGGCAACACAACAGTAACAGTATTTCCCCCAAAGAATTTTGATCAATATTAAACTTCCTGAAAGAATTTTGCTACAACTGAAATTACATTTATCATAATCCATAGTCGATGTGAGAGCTGTTCTGTAATAATTTAGGAAATGTGTGACCTGGTTATTGGACTGTTTACCGTATCCATATATTGAGTTAATTCAAAGCAAGACTGTCAGGAAATACAGACAGGAAGGAGGACAATAGTCCAGATAATGTTGCTCCCCCAAACTCCTCCTGAGCTGCTCAAACTGGTTTAACCAGAGACTCAGAAAACAAAGGGATACAACAGGACCTGGAGCTGGATTAAAAAAAAAAGTGTCACTCTTTTGCAGGGGTAAGGGGAGAGAAAACTAAGCTGAACCAAGACTCCAAAGGTTGGAGTGTCTGGGAAGTTAAACATGCCTAGAGCAGGAGCCTCTGCTAAGGGAGACCAGGCCTTTAAGTAGGATACACATGCTTGTAGATCTTATGTTTTAAAAACCTTTTATCTTATTATGCTTAGGGTTACCATCCATCCGGGTTTCCCCGGACATGTCTGGCTTTTTCAGCGTTAAATGGCCGTCCGGGGGGGATTTCTAATCAAGTAGAAATGTCCGGGATTTCCCCCTTCCCCTCATGCGGAGTGCGGCGCGTCTGATTGGACGCCTGGCCTGATTGAAAGCCGCTCGCAGCCACTAGGGCCTCTAGCAGCCAGAGTCCCTCCCCCTCCTCGCCCCACAGAGCAGCGCGGCTGTGTTTGATTCCACGTGGAGCCTGCATTTCTCCCTCTGCTGGGTGAGCGGGGGGAGCAGGGCAGGTGGTGGGAGGGTGTGGGGTGTGTAGAGGCTGCAGGGGCGGGGGGGTGCAGAGGCTGCAGGGGCGGGGGGGTGCAGAGGCTGCAGGGTGAGGAGGAGGAGGAGCAGGGCAGGCAAGGGCATAGGGGCTGCGGGGCGAGTGGGGAGCAGGGAAGCACTTAGCAACCCCCAACCAAGATCAGAGCGGGAGGGAGGAGGGGGCAGAGTTGGGGCAGGGACTTTGGGGGAAGGGGTTGGAATGGGGGCGGAGTTGGGGCAGGGGCGGGGCCCCGTGGAGTGTCCTCTTTTTTAAATGTTTGAATATGGTAACCCTAATTATGCTTTGTACCCACAGTTAAGATTAAACACTAGTTTGTTGTAAGAATGCAGTTTTGGGTCACAAGCCCCCAAAGGAAAGGGCACTGTAGCCTTTGACCTGGTCTAAGAGTGGGAGAATTGTGGGATTTCCCCTATGGGGGAAGGGATATGCACGCAGAGAGCAGAGAAGGGGCCATAGGTGCAGCTAATCCCATAACTATGACAGACAGCTTGCCATTTCAAAATATTTTAATAGCTGCTGACTTACTTTACCTTACCTAGAGGCTAGACTAACATTTTTCTATGCTGAGGTCAAAAGTATCATCAATAGGCTTCAAGCACTTTGCATTAAATCCTTTAAATTGCTCTGCTGCAAATGAGGTTATATGTGGCTTGAAGCTGTCACTTAAAAAAAAAATTCCTTTTCAGGTCCAGTGGAAATATATGACTTGTTGTGCAAGAGTAAAATCACTTGTGGCCTGGAGAAGGATCTTCTTGTGTCTGAATAAAGCTGACATTTGCTTTCTATATTTACACATCTAACAAACAAAAGATAACTAATTATGGGGCAACAATTCCTTCACAGTTTAGGAGAGTTCATAAACCAGAGAACACAAGCTTAAGTGGTTTATGATGCTGCCAAAATCTTAAAACTCCATAATTCAAAATTTTCCCTTTTTATTTTAAATTATATAAAGATCACTCCCTATGCTCATAGGACTGCTATACCTGCACTCTTTGTCAAAGTGGCTTTCACATTCAGAAACTTCCTGTTCTCCAATGAAGGAGCTACAACTTACCACTTTCTACCTGAAATTCTTATTGCTGTGGTGATTGCTTAAAGCTTGTAATTGACAGGTATGCCATATTTGTCAGTAAAAGCAATAGGCTGTGGTGTGTTTAGAAACATAGATTGCAAGTTTATATACATAGATTGAGAGAAACATATTAGAAAGGCAACAGTGTGTCTAATATTTACCAGTAGCTTGCTAGAATCACTTCCTGATGAAACAAGTGGACTAATTTCCACAGAGACAAATCGTATTACATCTAGTATAGCTGCAGTACTACTGCCTGGAAAATAAAGCACAGATCCTCTCTCAAGCTTAGAGAAGGAAAGCAATACCATAAGCTGATTCTAAGGGTAAGTCCACTCTACAAGCTGGGGTGAGAGTCCCAGATCGTAGAGACATACTCTAGCTCTGTTTGAGCTAATGCACTAAAAAGAGTACAGTCACAGTAGTGTGAGATGCTAGCCGTCCTGAGTCTTAGCATCTTGGATGGGTATGTACTCGGGGACGCTATGGACGTTGCCACAGCTACATTCTATTTTTAGCATGCTAGCTCAAACAGCGCTAGAGTGTGTACATCTCCTTGAACTGTGAATCACCTCTGCAGCTTGAAATGTAAACATTACCTTTTTACAGGTACACTAAGGGTAACACCTATATAAACAATATTTTACATTTAGTACAACTGTAGCTAATTCTTCTGAAAATTATTCCCTTAGAAGGGACACACAATTGCATATTTTTGAACATCCTTTAAATTGCAATAATATCTTGAATTTTTTTATTTAAAGGGTTTTTGTTTTTTTGCCACTCATAGACTTAAGGCCAAAAGGGACCATCATGATCATCTAGTCTGGCCTCTGCAAATTGCAGACTCCCCCACCCACTCCTGTAATAGACCCTTAACCTCTGCCTGAGTTAACGAAGTCCTCAAATCATGATTTATAAATACTTCAAGTTACAGAGAATCCACCATTTACACTAGTTTAAGCCTGCAAGTGACCAGTCTGACCCAGGGGCAAATTCCTTCCCGATCCCAAATATGGCTATCAGTTAGACCTTGAGCATTTTGGCAAGACCTGGCAAGATCCACCAGCCAGACACCTGGGAAAGAATTCTCTGTAATAACTCAGATCCTCCCCATCTAGTGTCCCATCACCGGCCACTGGGGACATTTGCTACTAGCAGTGGCAGATTGGCTACATGCCATTTTAGGCAGTCTCATCAAACCATCCCCTCCATAAACATATTAAGCTCAGTCTTGAAGCCAGTTAGGTTTTTTGCCCCCACTGCTCCGTTGGAAGGCTGTTCCAGAACTCTGATGGTTAGAAACCTTCACCTAATTTCAAGCCTAAACTTGTTGATGACTGGTTTATATCCATTTGTTCCCATGTCCACATTGGCACCTTACTTAAGTAACTCCTCTCCCTCTCATGTATTTATCCCTCGGATGTATTGATAGAGAGCAATCATATCTCCTCTCTGCCTTCTTTTGGTTAGGTTAAACAAGCCATGCTCTTTGAGTTTTCTCTCATAAGGTAGGTTTTCCATTCTTCCGATCATTCTAGTAGCCCTTCACTGGATCTGTTCCAGTTTGAATTAATCTTTCTTAAACATGGAAGACCAGAACTGCACATGGTGTTCCAGAATTAAATTACACTGGTCTCACTAGTGCCTTGTATAATGGTATTAACATGTCCCTGTCTCCACTGGAAATACCTCGCCTGATGCATCCTAGGACTGCATTAGCCTTTTTAACAGCCACATCACATTGACAGCTCATAGTCATCCTGTGATCAACCAATACACCCAGGTCTCCTCCTCCATCAGCTCCAACTGATAATTCCCCATCTTATAGCAATAATTCTTGGCACTCTACACTATTAAATTTCATCCCATTTTTATTACTCCAGTTTACAAGGTAGTCCTTCCTCTATGGTATTCGGTTCTCCTCCATATTGGCAAAATCTCCCAATTTTGTGACATCTGCAAATTTTATCAGTACACTCCCACCCCTGTTCGTATTTGTAAGGATCTCTTCAACAACAGATGTGGGGAAGGCTGGTCTGGTGGTTAAGGAACTGTGTTTAATCCCCAGCTCTGCCACAAACTTCCTTTGTAACTTTGGGCAAGTTATTTAATCTTTGTGCCTCAACTTCCTATCTGTGAAATGGGGATAATGTGGGGCTTCTTTTCTCCCAATTTTGTCAGTATTGTCTAACTAGTTTGTAAAGGACTGTTTCTTACTATGTATAGAGTGCCTGTCAGATGGGGATCTCCAGACACTACTGGAATTCCTCACTGTGCATTCAAGGAACCAGTGAAGCCGACTATACACAAAGCTCTGCTAAATGCACAAAAGTGAACTAAAAAAAAAAAATCCACTAACTTATTTTGGTTATAGCCATCTCGAGTTACTTCTAATTATAAGAGGTATATAATTTTCAGCCAAATATGATTTTCAACTTATTGGGTCTTCAGCTTTCTCAGTTTTTGTTGGTGAACAGCTTTTTTTCTTTTAGCATCATACATTTGGATGTGCACAATAAAATGACAGGCTATAAATTTCAGTGAACATATAAATATACGAATTTTGAAGTACCAGTAGTTTACAAGCACATTTGTAAGCACGCACCCCCCTTTTACCATCAGCAGCCCCTTCCTGCAGCTCCCAGCTGTTAGCTCTGCATGGAGAGGCAGTGGCAAACAGCTGGGAGCTGCAGGGAGGGGCCGCTGCTTTAGCTCATCAGGGAGAGGCAGCAGCAAAAACAGAGGCTCTCCCTGCAGCTCCCAGCTGTTTGCTGCTGCCGCTCCCCAGAACTGCACATCTCACAGCTTGCAGGCTCCAGCAGCTGCCGTGCAGGGAGGAGGCCCAGCAGCACCATGTGACCAAGCAGGGCCAGCAAACCCTGGCAAAAATTGTGGGGGGACCCCACATGCCCCCCTCATGCAGTGCCTCTGGCTTCTCCCCTCGGGGAGGAGGGTCTTGGGGCTTCAATCCCATGGGACACACCTGCCAGGGCTTCAACAGGAACAGGGCTGAAGCCCCAAGCCCTGGCTCTTCAACTTCTGAAGATTGTTGTATGTAGCTCTGTTAGTAAGTTTGGCCACCCCGATATATAACTTCATAACACTGAAGGAAAGACAGGGTTTATTTAGGACATTCCAGGGGGAAAGGAGTTAATTAGGAATAATGGAATTAAAATTAATTTAAAAGAAATCCTGACCATGAAAAATAGCCATGGAATAGTCTTCGAAGGGAAGCAATGGAAGCCCCATTGCCTGTGATATCAAACTAGACTGGACAAAAAAATTGAAAATAAAATGTATGGCAAGGAACAACTCCTATATTTGCAGGGTGATAGAGTGGATGACCCAAGAGGTCTTTTCCAGCTCTAATTTCTATGAAAATAGAGGACAGCTCCACTTTCCCTTACTATAAAGGTTCACGTAACAGGCAAAGAAGAGCTACGGCATAGATCCATGGGACTCCTGACGCATTCACTTGAAAAGAGCAAGTGAACAGAGGATTCTATATGTAGAACTTTATATTCACAACCATGTGGTAATATAATGGCCTGGATTTTCTAATCAGGTATTTGAAGACTCACTACTGGCTATCCACATTGTTATCTCAAGCCAGCTTCTACTGGACAATATGAAAACCACTTCTACAAAATGGCACTTATATCGACTATATTAGCACAAATCAGAAATCCTGATGGTGACACTAAAACATCTGCCTCCTCTTAAGCCAGTCTCCTGCGGGGCACGCGGAGGTCCAACCTACACCTTCTCGTACCAACAGATCTGCCCCTCCGCATCTTTGAAAGCATGAGTTTTCCTTAATTCAGCATGATAAGAGTCCCTGTCTCAAGGCATATTTGAAGCCTCAGTCCATGTAATAACAGGCCATTAGTGAAATGGGGGGGGGAGGGGGAAGAACTTATTACACAGAATTTCATGCAGTTAATTTTTTAAACGGTTCTCAATATATAGAACAATGAAAAAGCAAAGCATAAACTTCAAACAATTGTCTAAAATGTTAGTTATACCTGAACAACCTCAGACAAAAAACTTTCAGAGTAAATATACTCTCATATTCCAAAGATTCAACAGTGTTGTCATGACAGCACTTTTTTACTTTTATTTAAAAGGACAGAGTCTAGACTAAAAGACACAGAATCAGCAACTCCAAAATCAAACGCAATGAAGTCAGACAATTCAAATGCCTGCAAGAAAATATGCAATAAAGAAAAAAAGACGCTGAAATACAGAAAATGTGCACCCACAAAACACAGTCAATAGATGGAATATTCAAAGACAACGACAAATAAATGTTACTTTTCTTCACAATATGCTTTTAAAAAACTGACAGCTAGGCTGATAACTAAGAGCTATATTGTATAGTATAATAAACAATGCACTTGCCCCAAAATGTATAGGAATAATGCCCCCAGTCTTTATGGGCCAGGCTTCCTTGCTCAGCGACATTTCAGGTGATGCACCAGATTATCCCCTCTAACTGAACCACAGGAGTACACCAGGGAACTCTCTGGCTGTGGTAAACCATGAGAGATTTAGTCCAGCCAGGGAGCCCCACCCATAGAGGGGAATGGGGCCACAAGGAATCTGTACTACAGTGACATTTCCAAACTGAAATTATTCAGTATCCAATTGAAAAACCCAGAGTGTTTGGTTTTGGGCCTTCCGTTTTTCAACAAAAAGTCAAGACGCTCCATGGAAAGCAGACACTTTTTGTGAAAGATTTCCGTTAGCTGAAAACCCAATGTTCTACTGAAAAAAAAAAACAGTTTTGAGGAACGTTTTCAAACAGCCCTATCAATGACCAGCAAAATGACACTTGTAGATTTTCAATAATTATTAAGCTTTAATTACTTGTCATAGGCGCTATAGGACTAAATAAAAAAAACCCAGCAGCAAACACTTCTAAGCACAATAGATTTTCCAGTTGACTGGGTCACTAGGGAACTCTTCCTCATAACAACCATAGTCAAGCACTGACTACAGATGAGAAGTCTCCCTGTAGTCTTGTTAAAGCATTCCAGTTCTCTACAGGGGAGTTACTCTGTAATGTTAATAAAAGTGTAATGTTATAAATTGTTAGGAATTAAAGAACCATTTTGTCCTTGAGATTAGGTCAGTCTCTGTAAATGATACGTGGTTTATCTCAATAAATGCAAGAATGAGTCTTATCAATGTGGAACATGACCCAGTGCTTTAATAAGATTTTATTTGGATTGTGCTGATGAATATTTTACAGGAACAGTGAGATACATATATCACATCAGTATAAAAGGCTTTGCAGAAAGCCACACAGCCCCATCCTTTTGAGAATACAGATATTTCTAAGTAATTAGTAAAGATGTGTTCTTGCATTATACATCTACATCATAATTTTCATAAGAAAATTGAAACTAATTAATTAAATGTATTAAATGTATCCAACTAAACTAAATCATGCAAACTAAAAAAGGCCCTGGGCAATGTAACAACAAACAACTCCAACAAGAAACTGCAGAACTAGAATTAATTTGCAAACTGGACACCATTAAATTAGGCTTGAATAAAGACTGGGAGTGGATGAGTCATTACACAAACTAAAAGCTATTTCCCCATGTTAATTTTCCCCCTAATGTTACTCATACCATCTTGTCAACTGTTTGAAATGGGCCATCCTGATTAACACTACAAAAGTTTTTTTTTCCTCCTGCTGATACAGACCACCTTAATCAATTATTCTCATTAGAGTTGGTATGGCAACACCCATTTTTTCATGTTCTCTGTATATAGATCTCTATATCTTCCTACTGTATTTTCCACTGCATGCATCTGATGAAGTGGGCTTTAGCCCACGAAAGCTTATGCTCAAATAAATTTGTTAGTCTCTAAGGTGCCACAAGTACTCCTCGTTCTTTATGTCTGTCTCTGTATTTCCACTTGATGTTCTTACATGATATTAGCCTACATGGATACAGTTTGGTTTTAAAACTTGGACTTCCATAAAAAAAACACTTATATTTGCTTTAGTTCTGTCAGAGGAGAAAACACCAGAAGAATTGTTCTAAAAGAGTGACAACAACAACAACAAGATTCCCAAGTACAAGTAAAATATTCTACTACAGAATAGTTATTCTGAGTGTTCTGTCTAGTATAAAGGCAGAAAATCAGTCAAAGCTGTTTAAAAAACTTGAATTGATTTTTAGTGAACATTTTTTGTGAAAATCTGTTAGTTATTTCTTGGGTAAAAAACTGAAACTTTGAAGTTTGGCAACCAGCCCCTAGCAGCAAAGAGTAGTGTTGAGGGCAGAATACCCCCAGTGGGGCATACAACAAGTAACTAGAGGTTTGGGATAAAATGCTTCAGGGCACATAGGCAAAACAAAGCTAAGTCACAGGGATAAAGCAACAGAGGGTCCTGTGGCACCTTTATGACTAACAGAAGTATTGGGAGCATAAGCTTTCGTGGGTAAGAACCTCACTTCTTCAGATGCAAGAAGTGAGGT